>NC_081562.1:48807588-48837450 GCF_022355385.1 Mustela nigripes | reverse complement strand
GTACTCTATACCACAATATATTAGGTACTTTTCAAACATTTATCTTAGTAAAATGTCATAAATATGCAATGAGGAAGGTGATATGGTAACCTTATTTTCCTCCCAAAGAAACTGAAATTTAAGGAGATTAAGGCACTAGCAAAATCTCACAGTCATATGTGACAGAACCAAAATTTGAACACAGCATTGCTTGACTACAGTGTCCATTTTCTCGTACCCTGGTTGTGCCATAAAGGTTAAGTTGGTCTAGAACATCCCTGTGGATCAAAATAGAAGGGAGGAACCAAGATCATTTAGGTTACGATATGGGATTGGCTTCCAAAGAGGTAGCATCAGAAGTTTAATCTCTACTATCCAAGCATAGGCCCCATTCAAACTAGCATCAGCATGTATATTCAGAAACTCTAATCCAGTGGCTGTGGGTACAGGATGGAAGGCAGTCTGAACATAAACTGTCTTCAAGCTCATAGTAGTGCTTGGGTCATGATTTAAGTGAGATATATCTATATTAAATGGCATCTCCAAAGTGTACTGAGACTATGAACCAAGGGTTTGGCCAGTTGATACAGAGGAACAAGTAAGGGATAGACAGGAATCAGTACTGCCTTCCCTCACATTATCAAGCCAGCTTGGGATTTAAGAAACTGGAGAAATAGGCAGAAAATTAGTGTGAGAATCCAGTCCATATGGACACCAAGTACACAGAAGCTGGAAAAGCTTATTTCGTGGGCACCTGGGTGAAGCTGAGTATTTCTAAGACACCAAAATACCAGGCAGCAAGACTATTTCTACCTTCTCCCTGTTGGTGGCATATGGCATCTGTTGGTCTTCCTATCCTCATTAGATTGCCCAGAAGGACTGAGGAAAGCAGGGAATTTCTTGGCACTGAAGAATCTTAGCATTTTTACAGATCTCCCCAAAGCCATGAAACATGACAGTGGATTTCAGGCAGATATGGGAGATATTTGGGTGAGAAGAGAACCATTGTCTGGTGTCCTTAAATAAAACCAATACCAGAAGTCCTTATTTAATGAAAATCATCTGTTACTTATATCTTCAACATTTAAGGGCACAAGAACAAAAATCAGATGCATGCTAATACTTAACAGTCTTAGTTCTAACTGATGCTTTATCCTAAACAATACTGGCCAAGTAAGTAATAATCATTTATTAGTATTTTTGGTCAGGGGTACCTGGGTGGCTCAGTCATTGGGTGTCTGCCTTCAGCTCTGGTCATGATCCCGGGGTCCTGGGATCGAGTCCCGCATTGGGCTCTCTGCTCAGTGGGAAGCCTGCTTCTCTCTCTCCCACTCCCCCTGCTTATGTTCCCTCTCGCTATGTCTCTCTCTGTCAAGTGATAAATAAAATCCTAAAAAATGTATTTTTGGTCAAATGGTTAACATTGTCAAGTTGTTATAAAAGTAATTAAATGTTAAAATAAATATATACATTATGTTACATAGATATTTAGTGCTAATCTTTATATTTCCTTACCAGCAAAAAGTAATATTGTTGTATTTTCCTCAGAAGGGAATTTTCCCATAGAGTAATTGTGAAGGAACACTTGCTTAACTGAATGACACTATGCAGTTGAAATATTTTGTCACCATTAACATTAGCAATACCAATAGCATTAATTAAAGTCAATGTATAAATATATCATGAAATGCATCAACAATAAGATGGATTAGGAGATCATGGGAGGAATGAAAAATGAATAGATATAAAATGTTGCCAGTAAACTGTCTACAGTAAAGTCTAGATGGTGGATACCTGTATGTTTCCTTTAAAATTCTTCCAACTATGCTGAATGCTTTAAAAATTTCATAATGACTTGTTGGGAAAAAGCATCAGTGGGGGGAAAAAAGTTCTACAGTTAAAAAAATATTAACAGATCTATTCAAAATTATTTTACCAGATACTTAAATAAAAATCAAAGACAACTTCAACAGGTCTTTCCAATTTCAAGAGGTATCTCTGTGTGTGTGTATGTATAAATTATATATATATGTGTTAAATATATATGTATTCACTTGGATTATCTATATATGTATATGCATATACACATACAACCTCCCATTTTGTTCAGCTCTGTTCTGTGAGTTGAATTGATGTTATTTTCTCCAAAGCTCCAAAGAACCATCACTTCACACATATACATATACACATGTATATGTACATATGGATTAGCAGATGTAAAGAATGAAGAGGTGTTGGAGAATAAGAGAACAGAATCATGAGAGTGCGCAACTTCTTAAACAGATCAGAAAGACAAGGTCTGACCATGTTAGATCAGCAAAACAACAAAAAAAATTACATCTAAAATATGTTGAAGAAAAATAAATAATTAATTTAAAAACAACAACAACAAAAAAACCATGTTGAAGAAAACCCAGGATGAATTGTTTGGTAACTAATGGTGCAAGATGGATGTTACTATACCTATTCCATATAAGAAAGGGCTGTTGAGATCAGGGGGACTTCATTTGTTTTCCCTGGCTATGAATTCAATGCCCTGGTGAGGCTCTAAAAAGGGACAGGCACTGGACAGTTTACCCTATATAACGGACTCAGCAAGTCTGGGACAAGTCTTGGGCATCTGCACTGTTTCTCATGCCAGAGGAGAGGCCCATGCTCAGCTGGTTTTGAGCACTATTTCCTGGGCCCTGAAGCCTCAGACAACAAATTACTTCTTAGTCATGAGATCAGCAGACCTATAAATTTCTCTTTAAATTATTAGTCCTCACTGTGCTCTCCTCCCATTTTGCTCAGCTCTATTCTGTTAGTTGAAAGGGTGTTATTTTCCCCAAGTCTCAAAAAACCCGTCATTTCGTACTTGAAGAAAATACATTTATAAAACCTTATTATGGTATTTCTTCTCCAAAGACCTGAAGTTAGAGAAGAGGAAGTTGGCAGAATGGGGTTTCCAGAGAGGATATGAACATGTAGGAAGAGGATTGGAGAAGGGCGACACCAGTTCACAAAACACTGGTGAAGGAAATACTTTCCCGTCTCTTGCCCTTCTGAAGAACTCGTCAAGAGCTGGAGGTAGAGTAACACCAGCTGGTCAGGCGGGCAGCATGGAGGGTGGTCATACACTGCCCTGGGCCTGGGAGAGTCCTGGCTTCTGCACACAGTGCCAGCATCACTGTTAATAATGTCCCTCTTCACTCTTAAAGGGGCCCTGGACTTCAGGCAATAAATTATATAACCCTAAGATTAAGGAAGAGTGTTTGCTGATCAGATTACAAATACAGACTTGACAAGTTTCTTAACCTCTGAGCCTTTGTACCTTCCACTGTGAATTGAGGTGCCTGGCCTGGAGTTGGGCACCATGTGGAGGCTCAACAAGCAGGAATGGTTAATGCCAGAGTTAATCCCGTTGGCTCAGCAGCCTGCCTGCTAATTAATTAACTTATTTATTTATTTATTTATTTAAAAGACTGTATTTATTTAATTGACAGAGAGACCAAGCAGGGGGAGAGGCAGGCAGAGGAAGAGGGAGAAGCAGGCTCCCCGCAGAGCAAAGACTCTGGGTTCTTGACCTGACCTGAAGGCAGATGCTTAATAGACTGAGCCACCCAGGCACCCCCAGTCTGCCTGAATTTAAATCTTGTCAGAGCAGTATGACTTGCAACAATTTTCTTGTCCTCTCAATCCCTCAGCTCCTTATCTGTAAAACAGATATCAGGAGAGTCCTTGCCTCTCAGGATGCAGGAGGATGAAATGCATTAGAACATACACAGTGCTTTGGACAATACCTGGCATGAAGGAAACACCCAATAAAAGAAATGTATTTTTATTAATCCAAAGAAATTTAGACTTTTAATCCCACCTTGTGGATGAAATGATATCTCAGTTAATTTGAAGGTGGCTTTTTGTGATACAAAAATATTTAGGGTAAAACTAAGACTGAAACCACTGGTTTCCATTTTAAACTTTGCCATTCTATTATTTTGCATTCATGAACCATAGCTGGTTTTGCTTTGTTTTCGTTTTTTATTTTTTCCATGAGCACTAGAAGCTATACTAGTTTGTTCTCTTTATGCCATTTACTGTCTTAATGCCCTTTACTTAGGCATGACCTCGTGGTCTCTGCCTTAATGGTGAGATGAAGGGTTGGGGAAGGAACAAAAAAGCATGGACCATGTGCTAAACAGGAGCCTATACCCAGAAGATAAAGGGAAGTTGACAGTTAAGTACTTGTTTCAAAGCTTCCAGTCAAAAGGACCTAGAAAGACATAGTATCTAGGTACCAGGCTTAGGGTGTTAAGGAAAAGGAAATAGGAGGCTTAGAATTTTTCATAAAACCTTCCAAACTCAAAGTTCATAATTAATACTTTTTTCTCTATGTAAAAGTAAAATAAGATGGTAGGCTGATATCACAGATGGAATAAAGTTTATTTATTTATACATATTTATAATATATCCTTCAATGAATTGTCAAGTGGAAAACAATACAATTAACATATAGCAATGTTTCACTTGCCAAGCAAAAATAGTTTTATATTATGTTGTTAGCTCACATTGAGCTCTCAGTATAGCTACTTCCACTGACTCAAATAAATATACGTAACTTATAACCAGTTTATTGAAAGAGCTGAACTTAGTGGGATGCAAGCAGAGAGCAACTTAACTTTAAAACCTTTCCTCTCAACTTATTCTTCCCCAATCCTGGATGAAATCTTGGCCACTTTCAGATAATAAATCTTGAGTTTAATTTTCAACACAATAAAAAAAATCTAGCCAGAGTAATATGAAAACGTCACACTCTCGTCCAATTTAAAACTTCTTCCTTTCCCAGGTCTGGATCTGCTTTATATTTGGAAACCTGCCAAAGAGGAAGTGGGGCATATAAAGTGTGTTGGTTGAGATTCTGTAACAGATAGATCCTGAAACATCAGTGGCTTAACAGAATGAGCATTTAGGTTTTGCTCATAAGAAGTAGAATCAGCAATGGCAGGGAGTGGCAATGTGGTGTCGGCAGGGGCATTATTCAAAGAGCCAAGGCGTCTTAAGTTCAGTTATCTTCAGTAATGGGGATTCCAAAGTTGCTCTGGTCTTTGTTTGGGTTTCCCCAGAAGCAGATCCTGAAATAAGGATTTAAATACAAGTGGTTTTTATTTGGGAGGCAACCACAGCCAGTACCACAGGGTAGGGAAGTGAGACAGGGAAAGGAAACAAAACAAGGGCTGCGTAAGTTATAACTGAGGGCAACCACAGCTTAATCCTGCTGGGAAACAGTGGAGAATATTTGCCTCAATGTTACCTCACCCAAGAAGGAAGCTGGGGTATTTATCTACTAACTCCAAACAGTCATTAGTTTAGGATTGCTGGGGGGTAGGAGGCCTAATTCTTTTGCATTCCCAGCCTTCCATATATATGGGCAAAGAAGGTTCTAGTAGTTAGAAAAAGCCTTCAGGCAAAGAGACTTAAGTACAGATCACTGGAATATAGGTCGGTGTACACTTAGATATTAAAGGCTAAGGGCCTATAAATCCCCTAAGAGTAAGGCATTTATAGTGTCTGCTATATCCTGGTTATCAATATCCGGCTAATAGAAAGGGGCAAGACAGAACATGGATGATTTTACAGAGGGTTAATGTGGGCCAGGGTAGCAAGAACCATACATCACTTTCATCCATCTTCCATCCGGCAGAACTCAGTACATGCCCCCATCTGCATGCAAAGGGCATTGGCTTTAGAAAAGCTAACCCCACCGCGGACAGTCATTTCCCTGCACGCTGTGTTTACGACAGGGAGCACAGTCCATTGTGGACCATCAGCTGCCTCCACTACACCTGGCTGCTTCCTCTCCATTTATTCGTCTTGTTCTTCCACTTTGTATTTCCCATTCACTCATCTGCACTTAGTTTCTTGAGAGTTAGACTTGAAGGAGAGGAGGTATGGGGCGAAAATTTCTTTATTTCATTGGTTCAAATGATATCTGTCATTGGTGCTCCCAATGCCAAACGCTGACTTTTTCTCCATGAGGTAATGTTGTGGGCTCTTTAGGGTTCACACTGCTGGTGATCTCTCACCTACAGTTTCTTTGATATGGGCTACAACTCCTCTGCTAGATCTTATCACTTCTCTAAGCCCCTGGTTGCTGGTAGTCCCTCTTTCTTGAGGTCACCTTGCACAAATCAGCAGTGTCTTGAGGAAAGGTCTTTTCAAGATAGAACAACCATCCCATTCCATGGGATCCATGGCAGGTTCACCTGCCCCTGGACATGTGGACCATTCTCAACACTGCCCCATCCTCAAGTCTAAAGAGCAGCTTGCTACAGATCACATGCCAAGAGTTAAAAGGTATTTTGTTCTGTTTCAGTTTGGTCTGGTGTTTTTTCAGGCATCTCAACTGGCTTAGGGAGGGAAAGCTCACCTGTCTCCACACTGCGGCAAGGGAGGTTAGGGGAAATTCTGCTCTCAGCACAAGGATTCCTCTCACCAGAGAACCTTTCTACCACCTGCTTCAACAATTCACTGGTGCTTTTCATCATCTTACACAGCCTTACACAGCTGGGGGGAGAGCTTGTATGACATAACTCATTTTGGACCATGTTCTTTGCATGTTCAGCATTGGTGCCTGGCTCTTTGGAAGGTGGGAGAACAGGCGTTTGCAGGCTTCAGGATGGCTATGAAACCCCAAGACAATAGGACAATTTGTACTCAATGTCTTGTTACACATGCTAAGCAATTTCTCTCAGTGTCTGTGTTTTAAGGACATCTTGGTGCAATAATCAGAGAAGAGAACTCTGGGGGTTATTAGACCCTCCCCTTAGAGTTTAGGAAGGCAAGTTTTAAAACCATATGATCTCATGGCAAGAGATCTTAAAGGGGGCATGACTCAAGGGACATGTTAAGCTCTAAACAAATGACATCCTTAAACTCAAGTCTCAATGAAGAATAAAACAAAGACAGTTGGGAGGGGCATTTAAAGAGATCAGTATGGTCATCCAGGAGGGACCTCGCTGATGGGACTAATGTTTGAAAAGGACAGCCTTACTCATATAAATACACACAACAGGGGGAGAGGATGAGCAAACCCAAAAGCAAATGAGAAAAACCAACCTATAAAAGTAGCTTTCAGTGGTGCCTGTGTGGCTCAGTTGATTAGTCTGACTCTTGGTTTCCACTCTCAGGTCATGATCTCATGGGTGTGGAGATAAAGCCTCCTGTGGGGCTCCTCACTTAGTGCAGAGTCCACTTGAGATTCTGTGCCTCTGCTGCCCCTCCCCCCACCTCCCTACCCACATTCACATGCTCTCTTAAATAAATAAATAAGTACATAAATAAATAAACTCATTTTTAAAAAGCAGCTTTCAGAAAATTAAGGCATATGATGAATTGAGGTTTAAGAAAACTGCTAAAGAAAAAAAAAGTGATGATTTTTAAAGATTATATTTGGAAAATAAAAGAAACAAAGGACGAAAGAGTCCAAGAAAGAGAGAATCCTAGTAAGAACAGAGTAAAGGCAAAAGGACTGTACAGCTCATTTTATTCAGAAGGATGCTTTTTCAACTGAAAAACTGTAGTAAAAGTATTTTTAGGAGCAAATTAAAGACCAGAATAGATGACAAGATTGTAAGGGAACACTCAGTTGCCTTAGAGGAATGAAAGTTTCCAAGTCTAAGGGAATTATATCTCCAAATACACAAGAACATATAAATATGACCACAGAACTATTCTTAGGTGCTGCTGAGAAATCACTAGGAGCTAGCCCATTACAGGACTTATGAGCCTCATCTGCTCCCTCTGCTCAGAGTACCTGTGCCCTCAAAACACCCCATTCATCTGAATAACTAGTACTCACATCTGGGGGCCCAGCTGAGGGAGCAGCATCTTCTCCAAAAACCTTTCCTGGCTCCCCAGACTAGTATAGATGTCCCTGGTATGAGTTCCCTGACTTCTCATTGTACTGTCCTCAAAAAACCCATCAACTGACATTTCCTGAAAACTATCTGGAAGATGATATTACCTTTTCCCCTGTTGCATTACTTGGACTTGACATAGCACCAAGGACTATGCTAAGTACTCAAGAACTATTTCTCCCATTAACATATCAACTGCATCTCTGCATCCTTCTTTACGCTTCCACATGAAAGATTTTACCTGCTCTGGAGCCAAAGGTACATAGATTGTTTTGTCTGTGCATGGGGCTATTGTTGTCTGAATGATAAAACACAGAAATATCTGGATGTACAAATATATACTGTGCAGAAAACATTCTTTGTTAGCTTTAAAGCTGCAGCAGTGATACCTGGAAGAATATCCAAATACTTCTGCCACTCAAGATGCTATCAAACAACATGCCACAATAATTTCCCCTTAACTCAGAATTCGGTGCATTAGGACTAATGCAAATAATTTTTAAAACTCTCCTAACAGTTCTGAGAGGTAGATATTATTCTCCCCCATGTTATTGCTGAGGGAATAGTCTCTGAGAGGTAAAGCATCCTGTCCAGAACCACAGAGATGGCAAGTGAGAAAAATGATATTCAACCCCTGATGTGCTTAATCTCCAACCCTGTACCCTCATCAGTTCCAGGGCCGCCACAACAAAACACCACAGCTGGGGCTCACAAAGATAGAAATCTATTCTCCCACAGTTCTGGATGCTGGAAGTCCCAAAGTAAGGCATTCACAGGGCCATGTTCCCGCTGAGACTTTGGGTGGAACCCTTCTCTTCCTAGCTTCTGGTGAATCCTTGGCTTGCAGCTGCTTCACTCCATCATCACTTGGTTATTTTCTTATGTGTCTGTCTTCACCTTTTCTCTTTTGGTAAAGACATCAGTCATTTGGGGTAAGGCCTGCTCTAATGATCTCATCTTGACTAATTAGATCTGAAATGACCTTATTTCTACATAAGGTCACATTCTGAGATGACAGTTGTTAGGACTTCCACATATCTTTTTGGTGAACCCAATTCAACCCATAATGTGCCTACTCATTATTACACCACCTCTCTGAGAGATGGGGGAGTGTTTTAAGCCTTGAGAGCCCAGAGAACAAATTATTCTCAAGAGGCACAACAGAACACCACAACAAAGTAGAAAGAGAATCCTTAAAAGCACAAACACCAATTGCCTTATTTCTACTATCATAGAGTTTTATACAACAAAATAGGTTCCTTAAACTACTTCTGCCTTATAGAGATGCTGCTGCCACAATGAGGTTTAACAGAAGCACAGCCTTACACTTAAAAATGTCAATTTTTACAGTAGAGATTTGATTCACTATACAAAAAACAAGGATAATTTGACCAAGGTTGGGAACAAAGGCAGACAAGCAAGTCAGGGTTTATGCAGCTGAATGTCTAAGTTTAACCAAAGGGTTGGCAGTACTTATTATAAACAGTGGTAGAGAGGGCCAGCCTCTCCACATACAACCTATGCTGCTTCTTTCAGAGTGTGAAGCTGTCATTCACCCAGAGATTATGTGACCACTTCTCACCAATGGAATGTGCACGGAGTGAGGTGTGGCTCTTCTAGGTTTCATGATCTCATTTCCATCATGTTGGCTGGAGATAGGGACAACAAGGCTCTGGAGACATAGATGGAAGGAATCGAAGGCCCTGAATTACTATGTAAAGGAAAATTGCCTAACAACGAGGGCACTCCCTGGACCATTACGATAGGCAGGCACAACTAACAGGCTAAGGTCTCTATGTTACAGCAGGTAGCGCTATTCCAATTAATACAGAATGTTGCACCTTAAGAGTGTGCTTACTACAACAAAAATAAGCCACACTGGCTTAGGGATCAAGTGTAGGCAGTGAAGAAATAGATAAACACAGGCTGGAAAACATGGAACCCAATACTATACAGAGGATAAATATTTGGTGAAATTGCCACCTGACATAACGCAGACAGACTGTATGCCTAGTGAGCCTGTGTCATTAGGAGGAGTGGCTGTAAAGAGTATTCATGTGTGGTGGCTTTTCTTGCTGCTTTGAGCAAGGTATCACAAAACAAGCCAGAAACAACCTTACATGAAAATTGGCTGATATGAAATCACAGTTGGAAATCACAAAGATGAAAAAGCAAACTCCCCTAGAATCTAAGAAGGGAAAAACTGTAAAATAAAACCTTTGAGAAACAGAGGCTATTCAGATTCCTCAGTTAGGTACAGCCATTCGGGCCCCTAGCAAAAATAAGCAAAGGCTATGGAAAGCCACCCAACGTTTATTCTTTCGAACGTTGCCACCATCAAGTTGAAAGGCAGGCACTTGGGGAGAGGAAAGAGATTAAACTGCCATGTGACCCTACCTTTAAACAATGGATGTGATTCTTGATACGCAGACTGACTAGAAACGAAGGGATCAGAAAACTGCTCTATTCCTGTGGGAACTTTACTGCCCAGGAAACCACAAAGTCCGCTGAGTATTTAATGGACTTGGAATCCCAAACTTCCGTGAGTGAAACATAAGTAGCAAAACCTCTACAGACTCCTTGAATAATTCCTGATGCCCACTACAGATAGACCATGGAGAGTATTATTTAATATAAAGAATTGTTCAGAAAAAAGCACCAGGCTTCACAGAGAACTGAAAGTTTCTCCCAGAGAGCATTTAAGGATGTACTCCAGGAACTCCCCTCCCCTTCAAGCTGGCTCCTAGACCCTTTTGACATGTCTCCTTTTTTTTTTTGGATGTTCTACTTTCTGTGCCTCATCTTGTACTTTTCCTTAGGATCAGACATTGTTACAAGGAGCTCAACTTTCTCTACCGGGGAAAACAAAAATCTGCTGTGCTCGTTGCCGTTGTATTATCTTGGTTTCTAGGCTCTTTCTGCTGACAAGGTGGGTAAGCAAGAAAGTAATGAGACTGATTAACTTTAATAAAGATTGTCTTTTGTCTTATTTTTTTTCCCCTTAAGATAGATACCTCACCTTATTTTTGCTGTTAGTCTCAGCTCTGTGTATCTAGTCTCACATTTTTGTGTGAGGCAACCACAACAGTGCAGCGCTCACTCTCCCTGCAAGAGAGCCTCCCTGCAGCATGGAAATAGCTAGGGACAAGCTTTGCTGGCCAGACTTTCAACTCCACCACAGCATCACCAGGGATGCTCTCAGCCAGTAAGAGTAGCAGGGGGTGTAGAGATTGGCCACTGAAGCTCAATGGGATCATTCCAATGGTCCATTTTGGCCATGCACTGCACTGGTCTGACTGAAGCCTCTCACAAGCGTTCTGTTGTCTAAGGCTCTTCCTATCCAACTCTTCTCTCTCCCCTCTTTCCCTTGACCTGTGTCAAACCTGCCTCTCACTATCTGATTGTCTGAAGGCTTTCTCCTCATGTTCCTACTCCCTCTTTTGAAGTCTTTCATAGGCATTTGCTCACCAATAAATCTCTGCACATATAATCCCTTCCTTGTATGTGTTTCTCAGGAAACTCAACTGACCCTGCAAAAACATGTTGTGTCCCTTACAAAATAATTTATAGCTGGATTTTTTAAT
This sequence comes from Mustela nigripes, assembly GCF_022355385.1. Taxonomy (NCBI): domain Eukaryota; kingdom Metazoa; phylum Chordata; class Mammalia; order Carnivora; family Mustelidae; genus Mustela; species Mustela nigripes. The sequence goes on along the minus strand of NC_081562.1, from coordinate 48,825,992 downwards.
CAAATACAGTTTTTCTTTAAACTGGCTACCATGTTTTATGATATTCCTTACAATAATTAATATTGGATTGGACTTGTTTCCATTCTTTTGCACTTGATTTCTAAGCCGGACTTTTTGTAGGATTGGATTTCCTACTCCATGCCACCCTCCCCAACTTGTCTTTTTTTTTTTTTTTTGCCATGTTCTGTGCATGATCAGGAAATTATACAGTCTATTTTCATTTGTTTCACTTTATGTTTCCAGTGGGTCATCAAATGCATATTTAGCTTCAGGTCTAAAATTAAACACTACTTTATTCTGCCTCCTAAGTAATGCAAGACTCTTGAAACATTTGAATCTTCTCCCTCCACTTTCCAATTTATTTACTGTTCCTGTCCAATACTTGAGGTTTGCATTTTAACCTGTCAAATTAACACACAACATTTGTTTCAGATTTACATATATAGTCAATATGTTCTTTGTTCATCCTTTTTCCTTCCATCCCAGACATTCCCTCTGAGATCATTTTCTTTCTAGAGATAACATTTTATAAGGGGTTTTCATAAAGGTCTGCTGATGATAAAACTCAGTTTTTGTTATCTGACAATATAGTTATTTCACCTTTATTCTTTTTTTTTTTTTTAATTTTAAAGTAACCTCTACAGCCAACATGGAACTCAAACTCACAACCCCAAGATCAAGAGCAGCGTTCTCTACCGACTACGCCAGCCAAGTGTCCCTCACCTTCATTCTTAAAAGAGAGTTTTGATGAATATACTATACTAGGTTGATAGTTATCTTCTCTCAACATTTTTAAGACATTATTCAACTGGCTTCTGGCTCCTGTTGGTGCTAAAGGTTGCTTTTGGTCTGATTCTTGCTTCCTTGTGGGGATTGCTCTTTTCTCTCTGTTCTTTAGTTTTGATAATAACCTGTTTCATTATGATATATCTGGATGTACATTTCTCATTTATCCTGAGTAAATCTCTGAACATCCATGTTCCCTTTAAATATTCCTCTTCTTTATTTTATTCTTTTCCTCCGAGACTGATTAGATATGTCAGAATTTACCATTCAATATTCCATAGCTTTTAACTCCTTTTTAATATAATATCTTTGTCTCAATGGGTTGTATTCTGGATAATTTATTGATTTTTTTTCCAGTTCATTAATTTTTCAATTATATCTAATTTGCAGACAATTAACTCTTGCCCTGTGTTTTTTATTTTAATGAATATTTATTCACTTATAGCATTCTATTTTGTTACAAAGAAGTTTTTTGTTGTTTATTTTTGTGATTTTTATCTTTATTTTTTCAAGTATTCCATAAGCTTCAAAATCTGAAGCTCTCAAAGGTCTAAATTTGCTCTTTGCAGTTTCCATTAAATACCTGTTATAGTGCCTTGCTTCCTTGTAAGCTTGTTGATCTTTTATTGCTACCCCTTATTTGTTGTTATGTAGGAACCCAGCAGGCCTAAAGTGATAAGAGTGTGTCTGTTTCTCCTAGGAGCCAAAATTACTACAAACCTGGAGCCCCTTTAACGCCTTCTGCATCCTTAGGTTATTATAGAATCTCATTTTTTTACTAATTGCTATATAGACAGACTTTATTTTTGACTTCTTCTTTGATATGAAGACTATCCAGGAATACGCTTATTTCCAAGTACTAGAGATTTTTTGGTAACCTTTTAAATATGTGTTTCCTACCTAACTGAATCTGATCAAAACTGTGGCCAATAATATACATGTTAAAACCTACATTAACTTTATTATTATTTATTTCTTTATGGTCAAATGAATGTACAATTTTTACTGAAGTTTCATGAACATAGTAACAAATGTCACATATCTGAGTTTCTTGATAAATCAATATATCCTATATTGTTACTTATTTGGAGATGTTAAAGCTTACTTCAAATAAGATATATTGAAAACTGCTGCTATAATTGTGTTTTTGTTTTGTGTTCCTTGCATTTACGATTCTTTTTCTGTATATATTTAACTATTAGATTGCGGCATAAAATTTGATGAACAAGGCATGTTTTTTACAGGTGTGCCTGTTAAAGCCCTCTCCCTCTGTGTATGTGTGTATATGTGTGTGTGTGTGTAAACTCTATCTTTAATTATATAAATATTTCTATCCCTATCTTTCATAATCAGATTCAAATTTCCCTACATGTTTGAAAATAAGATAACAAATTTATTCCCTGCTTCTCCCTCAACACTCCTATACGATGAAACCTTTTTTGTTTAGAATAATTTCACTTTTTCCTTCTTTCCCAAAGACCAACTCCTGGGTTTAAACGTTATAGTTCTATGCTCTTACTGGAATTTTCCTTGAAGATTTCCCTTCAAAATTTAAGAGTTCTTGGTACTAATGCTACATTCCCAGATAATCTACCATCTATGTGGATTTAATTGAGTTTCATTGTTCACTACTAGGCCTACTCTAAATGTTTGTGGGACATCTGGACAAGAGGACAAATGGATGTCCACACATCTTATGTATACAGATATGAAAGTTGAAAATCAAGTTAACAAACTTTTAAATAAAATATGCTGTTTGTTTCGATGTTGGGAATATATACCTGCAAAATGACAAAATCAAAATGTGTAGTAAATCTATGGGGTTTCATTTGTTTGTTTTAAAGGTTTTGTTTATCTGAGAGAGAGAGAGAGAGAGAGAGAGAGGAGGAGAGAAAGTTAACAAGAGAGAGCACAGCTGGGAAGGAGAGGTAGAGGGAGAAGCAGGCTCTCTGCAAGCAGGAAGCCTGACGTGGGGCTCATTCCCAGGACCCTGGGGTCATGAACTGAGCCCAAGGCAGATGCTTAAATGACTGAGCCACTCAAGCATCCCAAAATTATTATGTTCTTATAATAATCCAAGAACCTAAGCAACCCAAAATAAAATATAATTTAGTCACAAATATAAAAATCAAATATAATTTCATTAAAAACTAAAATAAATGAAAAATAATCTAAAACATATAAAAATATTCTTCAAATATATTTACTAAAAAGAAAAGAGAATTTATAATTAATAAATGAAATTTTCCAATCAAATTTATGTTTAAAAGCCTAAGTTTTGATGTCATTTTAAACATTTAACAAATGTTATTCTTTTTACAAAAATAAAACTATTACAAATCTTACTTTTCAGTATCCATCTAGTATCAATGATTTCAATATATATATATGCTTCCTTCATATTATGTCTAATCTACATATGTGTAAATTAAGAAGTAATTTGCATTGTTAATACTGAAAAACATTCCTCAGCTGCAATGTGCGAATGTTGTAAATAGCATGCTAATTTTTTTTAGTATTTCTTGTGCCAGGACTTGGAACAGGAAGAGAAACAAGAAAAAAAACAGACCCTCAGTGCTAGTGGAAAATGACTCTTCAGTATGGAAGAACTATTTCATTCACATTATCTGGGAGGAAGGATCTGAGAAATTAAAATTTTCTTTCCTGACAAAAGTATTTGTGTTGCTTATATCCTCCATGAATCCTCCAAAAGCTCTGGAGAAGCATTTCCCTGGACAATGCTCCCCTCAAGAATAAATACTGACAGTGATGGTCTGTACCAAGACAGCTATGAGCACCCGCTCTTGAGATCCGGGGCTGTCTAGATTTAGCGGTATCCAAATGTCCTTCGATAAATTTAGTTTTGGTCTATTTGCAAACTGAGGGATGCAGTAAAGCTTAAGGCCCAGGTGAGGTCCCTCTCATCTAGGTGTAAGACAAAGGAGGTCTTCTTCATATTCCTTTAAGGTAAGAAACATGCATGTTTCAAAATTCCTCAGATGGGGTATGTGGTGATATATTTTCTCAGATCTTAGTAGTGACCGTCATCTGGTCACTAAAACAGAGAACAACTAACTGGGTATAGGACCTCTGAAATTTGTCCTTTTGCTTGCTGCTGATGCTCTTCTGTCGCTGACTTGGAGCTTTGACATAATCAAACAATAATAGCAATCACAGGCATTGTTACTTTGTGCCTGGCACCACTCTAAGAACTGCGCACCAACTAATCATTGGTTAATTTAAATCTCATAAAAATCTCATGGATTAAGTCCAATCACTATCATTATTCTACATGTGAGCAAACAGAAATACAAGTAACTCATTCAAGGTCATTCAGGCAGTAAATGGAGGAAACAGAAATCAGAACTGGACTTCTAGGTTGTTAAGCTTGATGATGTTCACTAAAAATTGTTCAAGTCTTTCTCCTTTGGGGGAGTATCTTGTTCTTTTCTATCTGGAAGCATGAGCATTTTTCTTTTCATGCTTACAGTTCAAGAATTTTATTGCAATATGCCCAGGTATACTGTTTGTTTTGTTTTGCTTTGTTTTGTTTTGTACTAAGCTGCTTGGAATTAAGCATCTTCTTTTAAACTACAAATTCAGGTTTGCTTTGGTTCTACAAAAGTTTTTATCTATTATCTGTAAAACTAGTGTCGCTCACCCATCTTTTACATCTGTCTCTTTGGGGACTACCCATATTCATACACTAAATCTCTGGATCCATTCATGTCTTCCCATCATCTTTCCATCTCTGTATTTTTGTTTTGTTGAGTGTTTCTTTTACTTGGAGTTTCTTGTCATTCATGCAGATATCAACAGAATCCATATTTTCTTCAAGTCACCTATTGGGGTTTTTTTGTTTGTTTGAAAATCACGGCTGCTTTTTTCAACTCCAGAAAACATCTGGAGTGGGCTCACAGCTATCTCCTCAGAGGTACTCAGGAGTGCCATTTCTCTGGGCACCAACTTCTTCAGTTTGATTTTTTCTCTGAACAACGGTACCACATAGCTGCATTCTTACCTTTTCTGTTGCTGGTTTACTGAGACTCAGGTCTGATGTCTCTAGTACCATAAGTGGTGGTGGTTTATCAAGAAGGTGGAAAAGCATTTTCTAACTCTGGGGGCCCTGGGGCTAGAAGAAAAAGCTAGAAGGAGGCCTCCCCACTCTCCTTCTACAGACCCAGCCCAACTGCTCAGTGTTCTTCCTACTTCTTAGGGATTCTTAAGAACAATTCTACTCATATGGAGCCAGTACCAGTGGGGTACACTCACTCCTCAGGAAACCCTGGTTCTCTTCTTGCCTTGGAGCTCCCCAGTAGGGACTTTGAGGCTCTAGCTTGACTGCAGGGAGAAAAAGCCCCACAGCTTCCTGAGAGGCATCTCACTAGAGCCCAAGACCACTAACTCAGATCCTATAGTTAGGACTGGAAATAGAGGGGAAGGGAGAGACATTTAGGTTGGTCATCATGTTTCTAGAATCTGCCTTTATATTCAAAACAACTTCTGTAAGAATCAGTAGTAGTAATCAAATTCACATTATATTTTCCTTCTAACATATTTCTATTCATCTATTATTCAAATATCTCATGAAATTCCATTGCTTTTTTACATCTTTAAAATGTCTAATCAATTGGAATATTTTATTATGAAAACCTTATATACATATACATATCCAAGCATATTCAATTTAAGTGGAGATAATTTTAAGGGACCAGCTCAAACAAAAGAAAGGAGTAAATAAAAAAAATAAAATCCCAGTAAAGCCCCTATAAAATTGCCTAACTTTATGCTTTCAGGGGCTCTCTTGCTCCATTCATTTCCTTGATAACCTTACACCTTTGGTGTAGACATCTTTCAATATGTAAAAATGGTACAATTTTCCAGACCCTGGTAGATTAAGGCAGGGCTTAAAATTCTTGTGCAAGAAGTCAAAGATTGTCAATATGTTCACCAAAAGCTGGACAACTCTGAACTGCTACCAGGGTTCTTTGATAGTTACTCCAGAAAATAGGGTGGGGATGACATAAAGGAGAGAGCAGATGAGGGGGCAAGCAGAAGCGGGGGAAGCAGGGATCAGCAGGAGTCTGGAAAGGGAAACTAGACAAGGCAACATATTATTAGAGTAATATTCCAATCACAGACCAAGAAGTCTCCCAGAGGACAAATAAGAAAAACCTGTAGAACGGACATTTTATTTATTTATTCCCTACCTTAGTCAAAGAAAAGTTTAGGAGAGTTCTATCAGGATAACATAATTAGAAGTAACTAGGAAGGGAGGAGGAAAACTGCACCAGAAGTGGACAGGGCTGAGCTCGCAGACCTGGGTCTGGGTCCCACACAGCTACTTGCTAGCTGTTTGACCTTCAGAAACTGGCACTGCCTCTCCATTTCTTCACCTGCAGAGGCTGTTAAAAAGGACCTATCTCCCATGAGGCTCTAATAATGAAGTGAAAGGAACAGACACTAAATGCTTAACACATCACCATGCCCATAATTACTCAACACTATTAGTTCTTATCTTTATTTTTTTTGTATTAGTGTTCTAAGTTTTATTCCTTGGCAAGTATCCACAATACAGCTATTCTTGTTTGCCAACTATGTAAGACTTAATAGAAAATTGAGCTGGGGGAGAGCTGAGATCCTCTTGAAAATACAGAAGTGCTTATGAGGACAAACTCCTAAGGCAGCTGGTTTCTTAACTTTATTTGGAGGTGAATGTAGTTAATATCTACATGTCAGGCCCTACAAAACATTTATTAAGTCCACTGTAAGCCAGAGATGAATGAGATAACAAAGCCATAGGGTTTTATATCACGTTTATAATTTTAGCCTAGAAAAATTTTAAGGGAAGTAGAGGAAGACAACCACTCTGACTACATAAAATCCCAATAAAGCACTCATAGTATTGCCTGGTGTTAAGTAGTGATATTGCTTGGTAGATTCTCTAAGACCATTTACAAAATGTACAGCATGGAAACCATATGACATCATTTGCTCCTTGTCATCTTATCAGAAATGCCTTTCTCAACTACTCCACTTCCACTCTGCTGGTTTTTCCATCACGTTTACTTGTTTATATGTCAACTGGCAAATCCTGCACAACTAGACTGTAAGCTCTGTGACAGCAGGGACTTTATTTCATCTACCACCACCTCGCCAGTGTCTAAAAGAGTACCTGAGCTATGATAGATAATTAATAAATATTTGTTGAATCAGTGGCTGACTGATTATCAGCTATAGGACATCTTCACAAATAATGATTTCAATTTTGGAATATTTTATTTATAACATGTCCTTCTTTCACTCATTGGAGCAGGATTATTCATGGATGAAGTCCACCCATGGATTGAGATAAAAGACCCTATATTCTCTTTTTAAGGAAATACTTATATATTTTTTACCTTTATTGAGTAGGGCCCAAAGATAAAGAAAATATGCATCAAACTATCCAAAAGGTGTTCACATTAAGAAAGAATATTTAGGGCGCCTGGGTGGCTCAGTGGGTTAAGCCGCTGCCTTCGGCTCAGGTCATGATCTCAGGGTCCTGGGATCGAGTTCCGCATCCGGCTCTCTGCTCAGCAGAGGTAGGGGTAGACAACCACTCTGCTTCCCTTCCTCTCTCTCTGCCTGCCTCTCTGCCTACTTGTGATTTCTTTCTGTCAAGTAAATAAATAAAATCTTTAAAAAAAGAAAGAAAGAAAGAAAGAAGGAATATTTATTGAGGCACCTGGGTGGCTCAGTCATTAAGCGTCTGCCTTCGGCTCAGGTCATGATCCCAGGGTCCTAGGATCGAGTCCCACATCAGGCTCCCTGCTTGGCGGGAGGCCTGCTTCTCTCTCTCCTACTCCCTCTGTTTGTGTTCCCTCTCTCACTGTGTCTCTCTCTGTCAAATAAATAAATAAAATCTTTTTTTAAAAAAGAATATTTATTATTTTTATGTAATTTTATCTTTTTTTTTAGGTTTTTACTTAAATTCTAAGTAGTTAAAACATGGTGTAATATTAGTTTCCAGAGCAGAAATCAGGGATTCATCACTTACATACAACACCCAGTGCTCATCACAAGTGTCCTCCTTAAAACCCATCACCCACTCAACCCATCTCCCCTCCAGCAACCCTCAGTTTTCTATAATTAAGAATCTGTTTTATGGTTTACCTCTCTTTTTCCCCCATGTTCATCTGAATAAACAATATTTTAAAAGAACCTATGCATGAAAATGTCAATTAATCCATCCAGAATGTTCCCTTAGTCCTCTTTGTCATTCTCCTGGACCTCCTCCTCCTTTTCTGAGATCCCAGGCTATTGGACATTACTCAGTTGATAGATCTTGATTTTATCATTCTAACAGGGAAGAATGAAGCTGCCCTATTTTAACTATAGTTTTCTTCTAGCAAAATAATTTATGATGTACTATATTGTATACCAAAATAACTTACTCCAGAACTTTTTAAAGCAGTGTTTTGTTGTTGTTGTTGTTGCTGTTGTTGTTAATATGATAACATTTCTCTGATCACCCAAAAGCAGTTAACATCAAAGTCCTGTAAGACCAGCTGATCAGACACAATGTCCTTCAGATGATGATCTGCAGGGCTTAGCTTATCAAAGTTATTTTCACTGTCTCAGGGAATTGGTGAGGTTGAAGCAACAAGATCATACGAACTCTACGAGAATCATACTTTGATGGCCTTTTAAACCATTCTGGTAGAGATTCACTATTTAATAAAATATGCAGATATATTACTTCTGTAGTAACACAATTACTGTTAGACTCAGTAACTGACATAGGTTTCTTACAAAACCAGTACCTTATGTCAAGTTAATTTTTAAAAGGATCTCCCTTCCAATTCTTCATGTATTTGTGTGGTTATCACACTCCAGGTCAGTTAATACAGTTAGGACACTGACCAATAATCTTCCATGTAGTGAAAGTGGTTAAAAATGTCAGCTTCAGAATTAGAAGGCCTGGAATTGAATCCTGCTTCTGCTATGTAGAATTGCTGTGCAATCTTGGGCACGTGCCTCAACCTTCCTATGCATCCATTTCCCCATCTGAAAATAGGGATGATAATAGAAGCACTCACTTTTTTGGATTGTTCGGAAGATTAAGAGTTAATTCATCTGAGGCACCCTTGACAGTGCCTGGCCTATAATAATAGAGCATAGAATTTTTCTGGATTACTTTTGATTTCCCAAGAGGAATAAAAAGGCTTTCAAAGCTGTAAGATATGGGATTATCAGAATTAACTGTGTCTGTTTCATAAAGTTTCATAGAGCAGAATAGATTCTAGTTTAGGTTAACTGGCTTTTCAGTTTCCATTTACATTTAATTCCTTAAATTGCTCTCTATGATTCTCTAGAAAACAGGAATGACCCTTCCAATTCACCATTTGATTGGCAAAAGTCCCGAGGCTCTTGATGGGGTATATACTACTTAGGACAAGGATATTTTGTTTTCATAGAAAGAAAGAATCTTGTAAAGTTTATTTTAAGATTAGATGTCTAACGGAGTCATTTATTTGTTCATTGCTCCTTGGGCCGTGAAACGAAAAGAGGTAAAGTTGGAAACATTTGCCTCCTAAAAAGGACTTTTTTTCCTCTCCCTCTCTGCCCCTCCTCCGCTCATGCTCCAAATAAATAAACAAATAAAATCTTTTTAAAAAATAGCTATCTTAATATGTATACGGTGATACCTCACTGTGGTTCTGACTTGAATTTCCCTGATGATTACTGATGTTGGTATCTTTTCATATACCTGTTGCCTATTTTTATGTCGTTCTTGAGGAAGCATCTATTCAAGATCTTAGCCAAAATTTTAATTCCATGGGGTGGGGAGAGGGTTGTTTTGTTTGTTTGTTTTTGTTTGCTATTGAGTTGTAGGGGTTCCTTGTATATTTTGGAAGTTAACTCCTTATCAGCTATATGGTTTGGAAATATTTTCAGTTCTGTAGGCTGCCTTTTCACCCTGTTAATTATATCCTTTGCTGTGAAGAAGCTTTTTAGTTTGATGTCCCACTTGTCTATTTCTAGTTTTGTGGCCTGTGTTCTTGGTGTCATAGTCATGAAAACAGTCGCAAGATCAATGTCATAAACCTTTCCTTTTTCTTCTAGGAGTTTTAGTTTCCTGTCTAATATTGAAGTCTTTAAACCATTTTGAGTTGGTTTCAGTGTACCATGTAAGATAAGGGTCCAATTTCATTCTTTTACAAGTGGATATCTAGTTTTCCTAACATTTTGTTGAGGAGACTCTCCACTACCCAAGGGGTTTTCTAATAGACATCTTTGCAAGGACACTTTCATGGTAACTAAATAGAAACACAAATTTTGTTCTTATGATTTCAGCCCTCAATTTCATTTAACAAGCTTCTTCTAAGTAGCTTTATTGTTTAGAATTTTGTCCTCTTCTCATATCTGAAAAAAAAAAAATAGTGCTCTCACCTGAGCAGAGTCCCTTTTTTTAAGCAACTGTTAATTAGTATGGCTTACAGTTTTCAGGCTCTAGAAGAATTGGCCTAGACCGATTTAGAAATATAGTTTCTAAAGCTATCTAGGACTCAATAAAGGAGAATACAAAACAGACTCTAAGAAAGGCACATTAAGGCTACTCTCCTCGACTTCTATATTCATATGAGCTTGAATGTGTCTGCTGATGTGCCATTGAGTTGGAATGGGTCACATGGAAAGAGGAAGCTGAAATATTTATCATTGTGCTGAGATGATATAGGAAATGTTGCCTGTTGCCTGCCTAAGCCACTCATACCTCATCTTCCCAAGCAACAGACTCCTGGTTGTGCACATAGAGACCTTCCCAGGAATGAACCATGACTGATCTAAACCAAGCATTCTAATCTTATTCCTTTGGGATGTTATTAGTTGATGATGGGCAGGTGATGTAGTTCAGCTAATGAAATGTGAATAAGCCTAGAGAGGACTTCTTTACCTGACTAAAAAGATAAAGCTCTGTGAAAAGGAAAGTTTTGACTTCCTCTCCTCCGCCTGTCTAGAATATAGCTCTGGTTCTTGCAGTACAACAGCTGTTTTGACAGGAATGAAAAGCATAAGGATGTTAAAGATGATAAAGCTAAAAGAAAGGATATGGTTCCTTGATGACATCATCAAACAGCTAAAACTACCATACGAACCGCCTGCTACTGGAATTCTTATAATGGAAAAATAAACCCCTATTTTTCTTCCAAGTTTTTATTTAAATACCATTAATTAACATACAGCATAATATTAGTTTCAGGTGTAGAATTCAGTGATTCAACACTAATATACAACACTGGTGCTTATCACAAGTGCCCTCCCTAATCCTCATCACCTATACTCACCCACCACCATCACCCCTCTGGGAGACATCAGTTTGTGCTGTACAGTTGAGAGTCTGTTTCCTGGTTTGCCTCCCCCCCCCCCATTTATTTTGTTTCTTAAATTCCACATAGGAGTGAAATCATATGGCATTTGTCTTTCTCTGACTTATTTCACTTAGCCCAATACTCTAGCTCCTTCTACCTTATGGCTTTAATATTCTTTTTTTAAACTTTTTGAAGAACCCCCATTCTGTCTTCCAGAGTGGCTGCACCAGTCTGCTTTCCCACCAATAGTGTAAGAGGGTTTGCCTTTCTCCATATCCTCACCAACATGTGTTGTTCCTGTGTTACTAATTTTAGTCATTCTGACTGGTGTGAGACAGTATCTCACTGTAGTTTTGATTTGTATTTCCCTGATGATGAGTGATGTTAAACATTTTTTCACGTACCCTTTGGCCATCTGTATGTCTTCTTTGGAAAAATATCTATTCATGTCTTCTGCTCACTTTTTAATTGGATTACTGTGTTTTTGGGGTGTTGAGTTTTAGAAGTTCTTTACATATTTTTGAAACTAACTCTTTATCAGATATGTCATTTGCAGATATCCCATTTTATAGGATGCCTTTAGTTTTGTTGTTTCCTTCACTGTGCAGAAGCTTTTTATTTTGGTGAAGTCCCAATAGTTTATTTTTGCTTTTGTTTCCACTGCCTCAGGAGACTTACCTAGTTAGAAGCTGCTATATCTGATGTGAAAGAAGTTACTGCCTGTGTTCTCCTCTAGGATTTTTATGATTTCCTATTTCTAACATTTCAGTCTTTAACCCATTTTGAATTTATTTTTGTGATGGTGTAAGAAAGTGGTCCAGTTTCATTCCTTTGCATGTTGCTGTCCAGTTTTCCCAACACCATTTGCCGAAGAGACTCTTTTCCACCTGTATTCCTTCCCGCTTTGTGGAAGATTAGTTGACTATATAATTGTGGGTTCATTTTTGGATTTTCTATTCTGCTCTACTGATCTATATGTCTATTTCTGTGCCAGTACCATACTGTCTTGATCACTTTAGCTTTGTAATATAACTTGAAGTCTGGCATTGTGATGCTTCAAGCTTTCTTTTTCTTTTTCAAAATTGCTTTGGTTATGCAGGGACTTTTGTGGTTCCATGCAAATTTCTGGATAGCTTATTCTAGCTCTGTGAAAAATGATGGAGGCCTTTTGACAGAGATTGCATTAAATGTGTAGATTGCTTTGGGCAATATGGACATTTTAATAATATTTGTTCTTCCAATCCGTGAGCATGGAGTGTTTCTCCATTTCTTTGTGTCATCTTCAACTTCTTCATCAGTGTGTTATAGTTTTCAGAGTACAGACCTCTTACCTCTCTGGTTAGGGTTATTCCTAGGTATCTTATGGGTTTTGGTGCAATTATAAATGGGATTCACTCCTTGACTGCTCTTTCTGCTGCTTCCTTATTAGTGTATAGAAAAGCATTACCCTGATACCAAAACCAAAGATTCCACTGAAAAAGAGGATTATAGGCCAATATCCCTGATGAACATGGATGCAAAAACTGTCAATAAAATAATAGCAAACTAGGGGCGCCTGGGTGGCTCAGTGGGTTAAAGCCTCTGCCTTCAGCTCAGGTCATGATCCCAGGGTCCTGGGATTGAGCCCCACATTGGGGGGGGGGGGTCTCTGCTCTGCAGGGAGCCTGCTTCCTCCTCTCTCTCTGCCTGACTCTCTGCCTACTTCTGATCTCAGTCAAATAAATAAATAAAATATTTTTTAAAAATACTAGCAAACTGAATCCAACAGTACATTAAAAGAATCACTCATCACCATCAAGTGGGATTTATTCCAGGGCTGCAAGTGTGCTTCCATATTCACAAATCCATCATGATACATCACATTAATAAAAGAAAGTATAAGAACCATATGATCCTTTAAACAGATGAAGAGAAAGCATTTGACAAAGTACAACATCTATTCATGGGATTAAAAAAAAAAAAAAACCCTCAACAAAGTAAACCCTGGTTTTTTAAAAACTTACTGAGACTAGGCTTCTTGCAACTGTATGTCTGATGTAGGTGGATTCTCCTGAAGCTTGTTGTGAGACCCTATTGCTAATATAGTGAGCATTCTGATGTTTCCATTTGGGTTTTCCCAAAAGTAGACTCTGAGACTAGGATTAAGGTGCAAGTAGTTCATTTCAGAGCTGAAAGAAACATCAGTAAGGTTAGGGAAGTAAGATACAGAACAAGAACAGAAGGGACCAATAAAGGGTGCATTATCAAGCCAGCTACCGCTGTGAGAAATTTTACAAACCAAAAGAAAACATATGCCTCAAGGGTAATGAAGCTAGGGTATTTATACATCAGCTCCTATTATTCATTAGCTGATGGTTGCTCCCAGGGAACGCTAATTCCCTGGTATATCCATATGGAGGCAAATGAAGCTTTAGCAGTCATAAAAAGCCCTCAGGAATAGACATGCAGGAACTGGTGTTTGGAAGTCCAGCTAGCATGCACTGAAGGTCTAGGAGATATGGATGGGGCACCAATGGCATCTGCTGTTAAGTACTGAGCTGCTGTTCTAGGCAAATAGGTACTGAGTTAATGATTACATTCACTGCACTGGTCTCTATAAGAAACATTTCAGAAGCACCTGATAGATAAATTGTCTCCTTGCTAACACTCCTTGCTAGTCCAGGTCTAGTCAAATTTTTCCTTCTCTGATAAAAGCTCATAAAAATTTGCCCCAATTGAAAGTCATTGATTATTGTCTTCCTTCACTTATGCTGATGATAAAATGGAAAAGGCATGTATTGAACATGACTTTTGGTTATGAGCTTGACTTATCTTGATGAAGGTAGGAAAGAGGATTGAGATTTGAGTGACAGAGTGAAGAGATAATTTCATCCTCCATCTGTATCCACTCTCATGTTCCCTACAAACCCCTCCCACCCTGGTTTCAGGAAGGGCTACCTATTCGGTTTTAAAGCTTATTCATTTCTCTTCTGTCTCCGTCTCTCTACCTCTCCCTAGTACATTCATAAAACTTGATTCTTCGGTCTCATAATTTTTATTACATACTAAAAATAAAAACATTATGATATGCTCTTTTTTATATTTCATTGGATTTACATATTTTTCGGAGATGGCATGAAATATATGGCTGATAAAAAGAGTATTGGACTAGAAATTTTATAAGACTTGAATTCTAGTACCAAATTTACCTATACATGAGTTGAGTGATCATGTACAAGTCACTTACCTTCCTTAAATCTCAATTTTATGATGAAGAAAATTCAGATTTTGACCCTAAAGACCCTTCCAATTCTGAAAGCCTAATTCTTCAGCTGACTTGGAGCCTGGATGCCTCTATCAATGTGGAGTCTATTTTATGTTTTGTCTGAGATTTTTCCCTGCTAAAAGGCTCTCTAGAGTTAGACTTACTAGGGAGGAAGCAGGAAGCTAATCCCATAGTTCCACTGAGAGGAAACTAAAGGAATCTTTTCCTCAAGTTCAAATCCTACTGCCTGTCATTCCACTATATTTTAATTTTTCTTTTTTTTTTTTAATTTTTTATTTTTGATAAACATATATTTTTATCCCCAGGGGTACAGGTCTGTGAATCACCAGGTTTACACACTTCACAGCACTCACCAAATCACATACCCTCCCCAATGTCCATAATCCCACCCCCTTCTTCCAAACCCCCTCCCCCCGGCAACCCTCATATTGCAAAGGATTAGCCAATTTTACTAAGTATCACATTGGAGAATTAGGCTTACCCTTTAATGAGAGAATACCTTATTAGCTGACACTATAGCAGAACATGGTGGGGTGGGGAGATGGAGGATAGGGAGGGGACTAGAGGAGTATGAACACCAAGAAAGAGAAATAAATAATGAGGCTAATGGGGGGAGACACAGGATATGAGAAGACAAACTACTTAATTTATTATTATTATTTTTTTGCCTGACATCTCCTTTCCACAATGCCCAGCACAGCCCCAAGTCCTGTTTGAGCAGGTAAAGTTGATGGAATGATGACATGACACTTTTAGACAATGGTATTTATGAAGGCCAGAATTTACTTGGAAAGAACTATGAAACTGAATCAAAATAAAAATAAATTTCTTCCCCAAATGCAATCTTACTTTAATACTGAATGGGTTTACATCCTATTTTGGATATCTACCACCAAAATTTAATAGTAAATAAATGAATTTTTAAAAAATACAGCTTTCAGCAAAATTTATATATATATATATATATATATATATATATATTCATTTTTAAAGTTATTAATATGTTCTCTTATTTCCTTATATAATTCCTCTCTTTTTCTTCTGTAACTCTGGTGATTTTATGTCTAAACCTGTTATGTGTACTTCAGAGGAGAATAGCCTTCTATTTAGAGCCTCCCAGCCATCATCATGCAATCAGATGGTCACTCAGCACATTGTCACCCAGACAGAAAAGAAATGCCATCTTATCTGTACAATTTGTCACACCAATAGCTCTCTGAAACCCCTTTGCTTCAGAATGAGAGTGGAAGTTAATGCACCCAAGAAGCCAGACATGATTTTCCTAAAAATGTCAGCTTGATATGCTCCTCACAGAGACCATAAGCATGTATGCAGCAAACTACAACAGTCACCTTAATTTTCTTCCAGTACTGTCGCATTTGCACGTGGTACAAGAAATTCAATCAAGAATTGTGGTAAATCTGTAGGCTGACAGATTCTCCTATTTGCATTGAAAGAAACCAAGGAAAGTCTCTTAAATCCAAGTTCTATTTGTGAATTTGGTGTGAATATTTAGTTGGCCTTCTGTTCCCCAACCATAGCCTGAAATCTTAGAAACATTTGCTTCAGCAGGACAGCTAGCTCTTCAATGAGCACACTACTGAGTTTTATGATCATAAACATGACATTCATTTGTTTCTACAGTATCACTCATCTGGGTTCTTCTTCCTTCTTCTTCTTTCTTCTTGTTCTTCTTTCTTCTTTCTTCTTCTTCTAATAAAGAGCGTGCACATGCCAGTGTAAGGAGAGGCAGAGGGAGAGGAGAGAGAGAACAGAGCAGAGCGCCTCGAGGGGCTCCATCTAATAAACCTGAGACCATGAGCTGAGCCAAAATCAAGAGCCAATGCTTAACAGACTAAGCCACTAGGTGCCCTGTTCACCTGGATTCTTTACACTAATGCAAGAGACAGGAAGAAGATAGGTGGAAAGAAAAGAAAGGCTTCCCAGGAGAGATAACTCCCCTTTCAATCTACCTGTACAGGGATGGATTTACCAGAGGCTGAAGTTCCAGGGACCCCTTACTTTTTAGAGACTCATAAATACTTACATATGCTTATAATCATAATTTTTTTTTACTTTTTTGTTAAATGAAATGATATAAACTTAATGACCCACAAACTTAGTTTCATCTTTTACTGGGAATCTTAGCAACTCTGAATGGCCCTTGTCACCATCTGATTCCTGAATTCTAATTTCCACAATGCTGTGTAGAAACAAGAAGCCTTAGAGAGTAGTTGAGTTGTACAGTTTATTAGTTTATTAGTTTATTGGTGCACTTTATTAGCAGTGGGAATTCATGGGAATAATAATTTATCCAAAAAAAGGAGAATTTTTTTTAACAAAAAATTCTTTATATATGTTCACTTTACTTTGTCTATCTAGAGGAAGCTTTAAAAGAATAGTACCTGTGAAAAACTTTTTTTGGTTATTTTATTTTATGTCCATGGAAATTTGAGAACTCACGTTTATAGAGCTTAGCAATATTTTAAAAAGATATTTATCTCCTAACCCACAGCAAGTGGGATGGGCACAAATGACAACTTTATCACAAAACAGAGATAGTATATTAAGTAGCATTTCAAAATTACAAAATTCTAATCTATCTCTTTCACAGATTGACTGTCAAATTCATCCCAAAGGGGAAACTATTAGTAAAAAGGGACATAATATGTTGATATTGGGCATATTTTATATTGAGCAAGACTATTTAAAATTCTTCACATAGCATGTTCAGGCTGCATTTTAATTAAATGTCATACAGAAGTGTTCAGCTTTTGAACCATGTGATATTCCCAGGACAATAGTAAATTTCCAGGGAAAAACTGAGCTGCTAAAAAATGATTTCTGAAATTGTCCTTTGTTCCTTATTATTTCAATGTAACGACCTTGTTACTCAAAAAATATCTATTTAAAATATTTCCTTCACAGATAAGTAATTACCTTGTTTGATATCAAATGTCTTTACAACATAACTAATATTTACAACACATGATGTCATTTTAAATGATTTTTCAATACTTAATCTCATTTAAACATAATGACAACCCTATCAGTTTTATTGCCCTCAGTTTTCAGCTAAGAACATTGAGACTCAGAGTGGTTTACTATTCCTAAATCTCCAGTCAATATTCCTATACCTCTCGTCTGGCCTAAATAGGGCCAGAATTTTAACCACATCTCTAAAATTTTCTATTAACTCCCAAATTACCCTTCATTTGAATCATAAATGATCACTTAGCATAAACCACATTTTTTAAGTTTGCTGTCATAAGCACTGTTGACAGCTCTATATTTGCATTACTTTCTTTTCATCACATCAAAAAGCAAGGCTCAAAAGAATAACTTTTATTTCCAACATTGATAGACACCATGAAAAGAGCCAGAAAGTATAAACCCCAAATGAGTATTATATAGTTATTAAAGATGTTTGCAGAGGAGAGAAGAGAATGAAGAGTTGTTGTTCAGTTGACATGGTGTTTGAGTTTTGCAAGATTAAGAGTTCTGGAGATGGCAATAGTGGAAATGTACTTAGTGCCACTGAACTGCACACTTAACAATGGTTCAGATGATAAATATGTTAACCCAAAAATAATTTTTAAAAGATAAACAGATATTCATTGTTTGATATTTTTGAACTCTAAGGGAACTAGGACTTACTGCTAAGACTCCTGGTCCATAAAGGGAGTTATTTATATTTGGCTTGTATACTTAAAATGGGATTGGTTTTTTAAAAAATTAGTGATATGGGAAAATGCTCATGATGTGTTATTAAAGTGGGGGTAAAAAGCAAAACACAAAACTATATGGAATAATGCCATTTGCAACAACATGGATGGAACTAGAGCGTATCATGCTTAGCGAAATAAGTCAAGCAGAGAAAGACAACTATCATATGATCTCCCTGATATGAGGAAGTGGTGATGCAACATGGAGGATTAAGTGGGTAGAAGAATAAATGAAACAAGATGGGATTGGGAGGGAGACAAACCATAAGTGACTCT
>NC_081562.1:48771443-48807488 GCF_022355385.1 Mustela nigripes | reverse complement strand
TAGAGGCTTAAGTGGGTAGAAGAAGAATAAATGAAACAAGATGGGATTGGGAGGGAGACAAACCATAAGTGACTCTTAATCTCACAAAACAAACTGAGGGTTGCCGGGGGGGAGGGGGTTTGGGAGAAGGGGGTGGGATTATGGACATTGGGGAGGGTATGTGATTTGGTGAGTGCTGTGAAGTGTGTAAACCTGGTGATTCACAGACCTGTACCCCTGGGGATAAAAATATATGTTTATAAAAAATAAAAAATTAAAAAAAAATATATGGAATAATAATACAGATCTTTTATTTATTTTTTTACTTAAAAATGTATACGGGTAGTCAATAGAGATTAGGAAAAAAGGTATCAAGGTAATAGTGACTACTTTTGGATCAAGGGTCGGCAGAAGTATTTCTGTAAAGAGCTAGATAGCAAATATTTTAAGAATTGTGGGCCACATAAGGCCTCTGCTGCGTGTTCGTGTGTGTGTGTGTGTGTGTGTCTGTGTGTGTGCGCGCACACATGTGTTATGGTGGTAGTGGTGGTAATTTACAACTCTTTAAATATGTAAAAACCATTCTTAACTCAAAGGGATCCACAAACAGGCCCAGGTCAGGATTCAACATTCTGGCTGACTCCTCTTAAATGAGGAAGCTATGGGTTCTTTTTGTTTTGTTTTGTTTTTTACTTCTATTTTTTCTACATTTTCAAAATATTCACTATGGGCATGAAATAGGTTTCTATAATCTGAAAATAAAACAGCATTATGTTATGATCTTAAAGGTCTCCTCATATTCTGCATGTAATGTTTTTCTCCATTCTTCTGAGAAGCTCATAAAATTAGTAGGGTCTGTTATCCTTAAGGAAATTACCCAAGATCTAAATGCCTCTTCTGAGAATATAAACCATACCGTGGGAGGAGAAAATAACAAATTCAGAGAGAATGTCTAGTGCAAAGCCACTTGGAGACTGTATTTGTTTGCCTCCTGTGATTCTATTAGGAAAAATTGGTTTTGGAGGGTGGGGGGAGTAGTTAGTCGTCACCTTTGAACTGAGGTGGAAGCAGGAGGTATAACATCTGGCTTTAGCTTAGCATTGCTTTTATAATAAATAAATGGTCAAGGAAATAAGACAAGGCGGGGGGAACCCTTTGGTTGTTGTCTCATGGTGTCATGAAACTCCCCTTTCATTGTGATTAGAATACAAAGGCAGTTTTACTTCTAGGGGTTGTCTCTAATTTGGGCAATATATTGCAGGTTAAACTTCATGCTCCTTCTGTCCTCACAGAAATTACCAGACTATAGGCAACTCAGGCCTAGTTTATGTCTTCTCATCTTCCTGAATCTCCTGAAAAAATTTCTGATTCTGAAAAACATTTTGCTTCCCAATATTTTCTATTCTCAACATTTATTTTCTACTTTTCCTAAGTATCTTGATACAAGTGATTGCAAATTCTTGTATCTCAATCTGAAACTGTTGTGCTTGCTAATCCAGTTTTACAAAGGGATGTTCCCGATGACCTGAGTTCCATTAAAAGAACATTAGACAGGAATGGAATACTGCATCTGAGACCCCTTGAGAACACGGGCATGTCTGTCATGGCTTCATGGCCATGCTGATCAAATGGGGTCTGGGCTTCTCCATGTTCCTCTGCAGTAGCACAAGTTTTACTTAAAGACTAAGTGAGGAGCCATCCGACCTGGAAGCTAACTAAGCATTTTACTTACACATGCACAGACTTTTTGTAATATTAATCACTAATAATAGTGAAGGTACTTACTTAGCATAACAGGCTTGGAGGGTCATGGCTTGTTCATGATTTAATTCTTTTTTCAAGGGAGACAGACAGAATTGCCTGACATAGCCCCCATGTCACTACCCCTACTAAGGGCTAGATGTTTGTGTCTCCCATTCATATGATGAAATCCTAGCCCCCCAAAATGATGGTATTGAGAGGTGGGGCCTTTGAGAGATATTGAATGGATTTGGTGCCTTACAAAAGGAGCTCCAGAGAGATCACCCTTTTTCACTATGTGAGACAGCCATAGCCCTTTTCCAGATAGTGAAAGGGCACCAGCTATGAGGAAGACAACTGTCACCAAAAGCTGACTGTGCTGGCACCTTGATCTTGGACTTCCAGCCTCAAGTGCAGTAAGAAATAAATTTCTATTGTTCATTGGTCGGTGTAATTTTGTTAGAGCAGCCCAAACAGTCTAAGACAATGTCCTTGTGTGCTTTGGTTGTATAGGATCTGCCCTAAGGGAAAAAAATGACTTTTGGAAATGCTACTATGATCAGAGGTTCTGAAGAGGATTAAAGCAGCAGGCCAACCAAAGATGTTCTGATGTGTCCTCCTTGACCATTCTTTCCCATTTTTTAAAAATCAACTCATGATGCGTTCAAAACAGCCTGTTCCTGGCCTGTGCTAAGAGAACATTCCCGCTGTTGTTGTACTTAAGAAAAGAGGGAGGTGGTGTTGGAGGCTAACTTGAGCAGATGAATCAGATGTGGGCTCCAGTGGGCATGAGGACAGGAAGGCTCCAAAGCCCACTGGCAACAGACTGAATGTGGTCAGATGGACTGTGCTCAGGGTTTTATGGCTCACTCACAATTTGGAAGTCACTACCTCCAGCACATCTCTGCTGCCATCTCATTAAATATAGTAGCTTTTTATCTCTGTGTTCCTGATGTGTTTTTGTTTTTGTTTTTGTTTTTTAACTGTGCTTTAAGGTTTAAAAGGAAGTCAGTTTTGTCAAAGATACACCTATAGAATACACAGTGCTTTACTGTTCTTTTCAATTAATGTTTGCTGTGCTGCCCTGGTTGGGACCATGTTCTCTGGCTGTGTTCCAGAGGACTCCAAGACTGACCCCCATCTACCTGTAGTCCTTTCCTTGGTGGTTTGATTATTTCCTTCTGTTTTCCCCTGGCAATAGCAGCTCTGTTAATTGAAGCCACCTGTTTGGTGGCATGTCCTCTAATCCCCAAGAGGAGCTGAAGCTCCGTGTGTGGCTCTGTTTGTTAGCTCACCACAGTCTGCGTATGAATTTGATTGCACAAGAGAAGCCTGGGGTCAGCCCAAATCCAAATTGAGTCTGTTGGGGGCTTGCAAAACTTGCAATTGGAGCAAGTGCATGAATATTGCTCTGTATCACAAGTGTGCCTTCATTTAAACAAACTGAAATGTGGAAAGGCATAATTAAGAAAACTGAGAAATCTGAGGTGATGAGTCTTAGAAACATAATCTCTGAAATAAAAGGAATCCTAGAAGCCACTTAATTCAACCTTTTTTTCTAATATATGTTTCCTTCTTACAAAATCCCTCTTTTTTAAAAATAGTATAATCTGTTTTTTAAAAGATTTTATTTATTTGACAGAGACACAGCGAGAGAGGGAACAAAATCTCTTATAAGTGGCTTTCAATATTTGAAGCATCCAGTGAAAAGAAACATATTTTCTCAAGAAGTAGTTCCTGCCATTTTCAGAGAGATAATGAAGTTTCTCCCATATATTAAACCAAAAACTATTCCCATATTTATTCAGCCCATTTGTTTAAATACTCACACTTGCAACTACAGATGGTCCTTGACTTACGATGGTTCTACTTACAATTTTTCAACTTGATGATGGTGCAAAACAATACACATTCAATAGAGAGCATACTTTGAATTTTCCCAGGCTAGAGATATGTGATACAGTATTCTCTCATGATGCTGGGCAGTGGTGGCAAGGTAGCTCCCAGTGAGCCATGTGATCATGAGGGTAAACAGCCAGGATACTTACAACCATTCTGTACCCAACCATTCTGTTTTTCATTTTCAGCACAGTATTCAATAAATTACATGAGGTATTCAACACTTCATTATAAAATAAGCTTTATGTTATGGGGCGCCTGGCTAAGCCTCTGCCTTTGGCTCAGGTCATGATCTCAGGGTCCTGGGATCGAGCCCCACATCGGGCTCTCTGCTCATCAGGGAGCCTGCTTCCCTTCCTCTCTCTCTCTGCCTGCCTCTCTGCCTACTTGTGATCTCTGTCTGTCAAATAAATAAATAAAAATCTTAAAAAAAATAAAATAAGCTTTATGTTAGATTATTTTGCCTAACCGTAGACTAATGTAAGTATGCTGGGTGTGTTTGAGGTAAGCTAGGCTAAGCTGTGACATTTGGTAGCTTAGGTGTATTAAATGTATTTTTGACCTATGATACATTCAGTTTACAGTGGGTTTATTGGGATGTAACCCCATCATAAGTCAGGGAAATTTTGTATATAGGAAAATTAAAATTGTATCCCAAATTTCACATATTTAAAGACACTATAATACTCCACAAATACTTATTTTTCTCTAGGCAAAATACTCTCAGGGTTTCAACCTTTCCTTATAATAGGATTTACAAATCTTTTTTCTATCATCTTTTCTATCTTTTTTCTATCATCTTTTCTATCTTTTTTCTTTCCTCAATCACAAAATTGTCTCTCCTAAGGTAGGTCCCAGAAATAGACTGGTGATCTGAAGGCAAGGTATAGAAGAGAGCTTATCATATACCTTAACCAGAAATGATAAGACAGGCAGAAAACAATGTTTTAAATGTCAGTAGTAAGTTCTTCCTATCAACAATTACTCAAATTATAAGTGGACTAAACTCCCCAATCAAAAGACAGAGTAGTTTAGTGATGTTTTTTAAAAAGGCAAAACTGTATGCTATCCACAAGAGACTTACTTTAGATTTAAGGAGACACATAGGATGAAAATAAAGAATGGGAAAAAATATCCCATGTAAACACTAATCAAAAGAGAGAAGGGGTGGTAAGACAAAATAGACCTTAAGTCAGAAACTGTCATGAGACAAATATATAATGATAAAAGGGTTAAATGACCAGGAAGATGTAATCATTATTAATATATATGTACCCAACATAAGAGCACCTAAATCTATACAGCTAATTTCGACAGAACTGAAAGGAGAAATAGACAGCAACATCATAACAAAAGATTTCAATACCTTAATTTCAATAATGGATAGAAATCCACAAAGAAGGTCAATAAGGAAGCAGAGTACATGAACAGCACTATAGACCAAATGGACTTAACATCAGTACATTTCACTCAACAGCAGCAAAATACGCATTCCAAGTACACACAAAACCTATTCCAGGATAGACCTCATCCCACCCAAGTCACCAAACAAGTCTAAAAAAATTTTAAAAGACTGAAATTATGCTAAGAATCTTTTCTAACCACAGTGGAATGAGATGGAATCAATAACAGAAAGAACACTGGAAAAGTCATAAATATGTGAAAATTAAACAACTTATTCTTGGATAATCAATGGGCCAAAGGAATCAAAAAGGAAATAATAAATCAAAAAGGATTAGAAAATATATTGAGACAAATGGGGAAAAAAAGCACAATACACTAAAACTTATGGGGTGCAGCAAAAGGAGGACTAAGAGGAGATTTTATAGTGTTACTCACATTAACAAAGAAGATTTCAAATAAACAACCTAACTACACCTCAAGGTACTAGAAAAAGAAGAACAAAATAAGCCCAAAGTTAGCAGAAAGAATAATCAAGATTAGAGCAAAAATAAATGAAACAGAAAAGAACAATAAAACTAAGAGTTGGCTTTTTGAGAAGACCAACAAAATTGAGAAACCTTTAGCTATACTAACTACGAATAAGAGAGAGAAGACAAATAAATCAGACATAAAAGAGGAGACATTACAACCGATGCCACCAAAATAAAAAGTATTCTAAGACACTATTATGAATAATTATATACCAAAGAATTTGATAATTGAGAAAAAAAATGGATAAATATCTAGATCTATAACCTACCAAGACTGAATCGTAAGTAAATAAAATATCTGAACAGATCTACAACTAGTAAAGAGACTGAATCGGTAATCGAAAACCATTCAACAAAGAAAAACACTGGGATCAGATGGGTTCACTAGTGAGGTCTACCAAACATTTACAGAAATAACATCAATCCTTCTCAAAGTTTTCCAAAAAAACTGAAGAGGGTGGAATGTTTCCAATCTAACTTTATTAGATCAGCATTACTCTAATAACAAAGCCAGAAGACACTATAAGGAAACTACGGACCAATGTTCCTGATGAATATAGGTGCAAAAATCCTGAACAAAATACTAGCAAATCAAATTCAACAACCCTTAAAAAGAATCATAATACCATGACCTAGCAGGGTTTATCCCTGGGATGCAAGTATAGTTCAACATACAAAAACTAATCAATGTAAAACACCATATTAACAGAACAAAGTTTTAAAAACACAAGGTATCTCTTCTCCTAATGAAGGGGGAGAAATTGGAGTGGGAGAAGAACCATGAGGGACTATGGATTCCAGGAAACAAACAGAGAGTTTTAGAAAGGAGTGGGGGAGGCGAGATAGGTAAGCCCAGTGACAGATATTAAAGAGGGCATGGATTGCATAGAGGAGCACTGGGTGTTATGGGTGTTATACGCAAACAGTGAAGCATGGAAACACTACATCAAAAATATTAATAACATACTATATGGTGACTAACATAACAAATTAAAATATGCAAGGTATCTCCGTACACACAAAAATCATTTGACAAATTCAACACATTTTTATGATAAGAACACTGAAAAACTGCAAATAGCATGAAATTACTTTGCCATAAAAGTACCATATATAAACAGCCCATAGATGTCATCATACCCGCAAGTGAAAACCTGAAAGGTTGTCCACTTCTGCCATTTCTATTCAACATAGTACTGAAAGACCTAGCCAAAACAATTAGGCTAGAAAAAGAAATGAGACACATTTAAATTAGAAAGAAAGAAGTAAAATTACCTCTGGATATGACATAATCATATATGTAGAAAACTGCAAAGATTACACTACAAATATCTATTAGAACTAATAAATTCAGCAAAGTTGGAGGATAAAAAACTAACATACAAAAATCTGTTGCATTTTTATACACTGATAATGAACAATCCAAAAAGGAAATTAAGAAAGCAATCTCATTTGTAATATCATCAATAAATAAATAAATAAATACCTACTTAAGTACAAATTTAACCAAGGAAATGAAAGACATATACTGAAAACTATAAAATACTGCTGAAAATAATTTAAGAGACACAAACTAATGGCAAAATGTCTCATGTTCATGAATTGGAAGACTTACTGGTAAAATGGCTATGCTATTCAACACAATCTACAGATTGAATGCAATCTCTATTAAAATCCCAGTGGCATTTTTTAGAGACATAGAAAAAAGACTCCTGAAATTGGTATGGAACCAAAAGGAACCGAAATATTCAAAACATCTTGAAAAGAAATGAAGATGACATCATGCTTTCCCGTTTCAAAACATAAAGCTATGATAATCAAAATAGTATGGTCCTGGCATAAAGACAGACATGTAGAACAACTGAACAGAAGACAGAGCCCCCAAATAAACCCATGCATATGGTCAACCGATCTTCAACAAAGGTATCAAGAATACACAATAGAGAATGAGAGTCTCCTCAACAAATGGCATTGAGAAGATTGGACAGTCACATGCAAAAGAATGAAACTTGACCACTGTCTTACACCATACACAAAAATCAACTCAATGATAAAAGACTGAAACATTAGATCTGAAACTAGAGAACTCCTAAACGAAAACATAGGGGGAAAGCTCCATGATGTTGGTCTTGGCAATGATTTCTTGGGTGATATGAAAAACAACAAAACCAAAAATAGATGAGTGGAATTACATCAAACCAAAAATCTTTTGCACAGCAAAATCAACAATCAATAGAGTGAAAAGGCAATCTACAGGATGGGAGAAAATATTTACCAGCCATATATCTGATAAGGGTTTAATCTCCAATATATATAAGGAACTTCCACAACTGAATAGCAAAACAACACAAAACAAAACAAAAAAACCCTAATAACCTGGTTAAAACTGGGCAAAAATTTCTTTAAAAAAAAAAAAAAAAAAAAAACAGGGTCGCCTGGGTGGCTTAGTGGGTTGGGAACTCTGCCTTTGGCTCAGGTCATGCTCCCAGAGTGCTGGGATTGAGCCTTGAATTGGGCTCTCTAATCAGCAGGGTGCCTGCTTCCTCCTCTCTCTCTCTCTGCCTGTCTCTCTGCCTACTTGTGATCTCTGTCTGTCAAATAAATAAATAAAATCTTTAAAACAAAAACAAACATAAAAAAACAAAAAAGCACAACACGTATAAATGGCCAAAAGGTTATATGAAAAGATGCTCAACATCACTAATCAACAGGGAGATGCAATCAAAACCACAATGAAATATCACCTCAGCTATTAAGATAGCCACTGCTATGAGCGAAATGTTTGTGTGCCCCCTCCCATTCGTATGTTGAAGCCTAATCTTTATTGTGATGCAATCTGAGGGCAGAGCCTTTGGAAAGTAATTAGGTTTGGATGAGGTCATGGAAGTGGAGCCCCGTGATAGAGCTGGTGCCCTTGTAAAGGGATAAAGAGACCAGAGATCTCTCTCTATGTGAGGACACAATGATCAGTCAACCTTCTGTGTATCAGGAAGGTGGCTCTTACCTGAGAACAAATCTGCCAATGCCTTGATCTTGGACTTCCAAGCCTTCAGAACTGTGAGAAATAAATGTTTATTGTTTAAGCCACACAGTTTGTAGTACTTTTGTTATAGCAGCCTAAATTGACGATAGGAATTATCAACAACAACAACAACAACAGAAAATAACAAGTGTTGGTGAGGATATGGAGAAATTGGAACCCTTATGCAACTGTTGGTGGGAATGCAAAATGGTGCGGCTGCTATGGAAAACAACATGGAGATTCCTCACAAAATTAAAAATAGAAATACCATATGATCCAGCCCACCCACTTCTGAGTACATAGCCAAAAGAACTGAAATCAGTATCTTGAAGGAGCATCCGCACTCCCATATTTATTGCAGCATTATTCACAATAGACAAGAGGTGGAAACAACTGACAGATAAATGCATATGGAAAATGTAGTATATATGCATGATGGAATATTAGCCATAAAAAAGAAAGAAATCCCATCATATGCTACTATGGGGATGAATATTGAAGACATTATGCTAAGTAAAATAAGCCAGTCACAGAAGGACAAATATTGCATGATTCTATGTATATGGGTTATGTAAAATAGTCAAACTCATAGAAGCAGAAAGTAGAATGGTGGTTGCCAGAGACTGAGAAGGGGAAACTGGGAGTTGCTATTAAATGGGTATAAAGTTTCGGTCATGCAAAATCAAACAGTTCTAGAGAACTGCTCTTCACCATTCTGTCTATAGTTAAGAATACTATACATTCCACTTAAAAATTTGTTAAGAGGGCAGATGCCATCCTATGTTTTTACCACAATAACAATAATAAAGCCTACTTTAATTTCCAGGCATATCAATATCCCCAGCAAAAAAAGAAACCTATACAGGAAAAAAAAAAAAAAAAAAGAAAGAAAGAAAGAAAATAAAAAGAAAAGCTGTGGATTTCCACCATGCCCATGGATGTACCAGACTTTCCAAATAATATTGCCACCTGGAAGCCCATTTTTGGTCTTTAAAGTATGTAAAGGCTTTGCAAAAGTGCTCATAGGTGAAACAGCACAAAGCATCTACAACCATCTCGGAGAGAGCCTTCTGCTTCCAGGAATAAAGTCACACATTCACAGGTGCTTCCTGTTTTTTCAAACACCATGCCCACCTTCTGCACACCAAGCTTGCATTCTGCAAAACGTGAGCCCAACAGGAAGCTGTCTGCAAATTCAGGTAGCTTTTCTGACTCTTAATGAGGTCTTGAATATTCTTTCAGAGAAATGCCAGCAAAAACTGTAGTCATTTGAGGAAGAATAAGTCTGGAAGAAAAATACACAGAGGACTAGCACCAAGAGGGTGAGAATATTTTTCTGTGAAAAATGCTGTCTGCAAGTTACATATTTAAACAAATATATGTGTTTTCTTTATGTTTTGGGCTCCTATGGGTAGAATTAGGTGAACTGATTGCAACTGGGTGGTGGTTGTCATTTCTCTGTTGTGATGTAAGGAGAGGAAGAAGGAAGGTGAAGTAGAGAGTAGTAAGGAGAACTGTATGGCTGGAATGCCCCAGCTAAGCTCAGGGGAAGAATTACTGGAAGAACTTTTCTATTTTTACAAGCTTGTCCTGAGATTTCAGAGCCACCAACTTGAAATGAGCATGTGGAGCATTGATTAAATTGTCATAGTGTTCCCAATAAGCTTTGATTAAACTACGCTGGGTAATGTCTTCTTAAAAATGGTCATAGGTGGGGCGCCTGGATGGCTCAGTGGGTTAAGCCGCTGCCTTCAGCTCAGGTCGTGATCCTGGGGTCCTGGAATGGAGTCCCTCATTAGGCTCTCTGCTTCGGCCGGGAGCCTGCTTCCTCCTCTCTCTCTCTGCCTGACTCTCTGCCTACTAGTGCTCTCTGTCTGTCAAATAAATAAAAAAATCTTTAAAAAAAAAAATGGTCACAGGTAGACTTGGAATGAAAATGGCAAGCTCTGTAATCAGTTTTCAAATGGGTTCGGAGAAGAAGTTGTTCAAGGCAATGAATGACAAGTCACATATTATAGGTAATGAATAATCTTGGGTAACAGACTGATTTTTTTGTAATTAAAGTTCAAAACTGGAGAAATTAGTAATTTCTAGTAATATTTGTTTAGCTCCCAATGTAATACATTGGGAAATAAAAAATACATTTTTAACAATTTCTTAAATTTTATTTTTTTCAGTGTTCTAAAATTCTTCCAGTGTACATTTTTATATTTTCTATTGTTTTTTCTGTTTTTGTCCAATCTGTGTTATCAAATTAAGTTAAACTACATAAATGTTTTTGTTTCTTAAACTCTTTGATGCTTTTTTTTTCCACAATGGAATTAAAATCAATAACAACAAAGGAAAGCTTCTTCCAGTTAACGGGCAAAAAGGCTGGATGGGAGAATTTTCCTCTTCTAGGGGTTCAAATAAGTATCTGTAACTTACACCAGGCAGAAGTGGTTCACATACATCCTAAAGAAGATGACATATAGCAGTAAATTAAAGGAACAAAGCTAAGGTTGATTAACTTCCTTTTGTTTGTAATAACAAAGATGGAAACACATTAACATTTTCTTTTTCTTTTTCTTTTTTTTTAAATATTTAATTTATTTATTTGACAGACAGAGATCATAGATAGGCGGAGAGACAGGCATAGAGAGAAGGGGGAAGCAGGCTCCCTGCCAAGCAGAGAGCCTGACGTGGGGCTTGATCCCAGGACCCTGAGATCATGACCCGAGTGAAGGCAGAGGCTTAACCTACTGAGCCACCCAGGGACCCACATATGAACATTTTCTCTAACAAAATCTTTCAAATACATATTATTTTGAAAAGTTTATACATCTAAGAGTTTGAAAAACTATGATTTTTTAAACTGTATAATCTGGGGGCACCTGGGTGGCTCAGTGGGTTCAAGCCTCTGCCCTCAGCTCAGGTCGTGATCCCAGCGTCCTGGGATTGAGCCCCACATCGGGCTCTCTGCTCAGCAGGGAGCCTGCTTCCTCCTCTCTCTCTCTCTGCCTGCCTCTCTGCCTACTTGTAATCTCTGTCTGTCAAGTAAATAAATAAAATCTTTAAAAAAAAAAACAAAACACTGTATAATCTGTCCTACACAAGAATTTATTCCTCTTTCAGCTATCTCATGTAGTTTGGTAAAGCATCATGTCACTGTGGGAGAATATCTATTGAGGAGCCCAACAACTAAATGTTATTGATTCAAAGAAGTCCTTGTGCTGAGGAACCTGACTTCCTCTCTGGACATACATATAACATGGTGCAAAAATACCAAATAATGACAAAGGCGGGCAGGGTTCCATCACTCCCGTCTGTCACTTACTAAATGTCTCCGGGTTTCTCATCAGCAAAACAAGAAAATTGGATTAGGTATGCTCTGAAACCTTTTCTGGCTTTAAAATGTATTGATTCTGGGGCGCCTAGGTGGCTCAGTGGGTTAAAGCCTCTGCCTTCAGCTCAGGTCATGATCCCAGGGTCCAGGGATCGAGCCCCGCATCGGGCTCTCTGCTGAGCAGGGAGCCTGCTTCCCCCCTCTCTCTGCCTCTCTGCCTACTTGTGATCTCCATCAAATAAATTAATAAAATCTTAAAAAAATAAAATGTATTGATTCTTAGGCTTTGAGAAAGCCTTGAATAAAATATGGCACATGCTAAGTGTCAGATGAGTTGCTGTATTGGTTTTGAAGAGAGATATTACATAGGGCTGGAACAACTGAGAAGGACTCCATAGACTGAGCTCATGAGCTGCGTCTGGAAAAGGGGCAAAACCTACAAAGTCACAGAGGAGAGGCAGGAGTTTCCAGGCTCACTCAGCAGATAAGTAGACATTTGAATATGGCTAGATTCAGAGGATGTTCAAATATGGCCAGATGCACATCCGAGTACTATAGATAAAATCCTGTTTCTTGCTGCCTTAACACGCAAGGTTAATAAAGTTCACTTGTAGAAAAGGTTTAGTAGCTGAGGCAGATGATCTAATAGCCACAGCATCCTCAGAGGAGAGCCACCAAGACTGGTGGAGTTCCGTAAATTTTAATTCCAATATATTTAATATGGTGTTATATTAGCTTCAGGTACACAACACAGTGATTCAGCAGTTCTACACATCTACCAGTGTTCATCACATGTGTGTTCCTTGATTCCCATCACCTAGTTCACCCATCCCTCCCACCCATCTTGCCTTTGGTTACCATTAGTTTATTCTCTGTAGTTAAGTTTCTTGGTTTCTCTATTTTTTCCTTTGCCTAATTGTTTTGTTTCTTAAATTCTACATGTGAATGAAATCATATCGTATTTGTCTTTTTCATACTGACTTACTGTGCTTAGCATTATACTTTCTAGCTCCATCCAAAACAGGTCAGCTACATGAAAAAGGATGAAGCTGGACCGCTTCCTTACACCATACACAAACATAAACTCAAAATGGGTTAAAGACCTAAAAGTGATACCTGAAACCATAAAGACCCTAGAAGAGAGCTCAGGCAGTAAAAACTCTTACATCAGCCATAACAACATTCTTCAAGATTGGCTAGATTTTAAAACCAGAGATCTCGGGGTGTCTGGGTGGCTCAGTGGGTTAAGCCTCTGCCTTTGGCTCAGGTCATGATCCCAAGGGCCTCAGCACAGCAGGGAGCTGAGCAAATAAATAAATAAACAAATAAAATCTTTAAAAACAAAACAAACAAAAAAACACCAGAGCTATCTTTTAAATGGTGTAGTGTTCCTTAAGGAGATTGAGAAAATATGTCTTCTGGAACAAAAACTATGCAAAATCATAGGCTAACAGGACCACTGGCTCTAGGGAACAAGTCTCTAGAGGCAAAAATGACACTATCCACCAACTAAGAAAGCAACAGCTTCCACTTTCAATTAGGTCTATGTAACTCATGCTCTTTGCTCTCTGACCCCATTCTGTTCCCTCAGTCAGTTAGTTCCTTTATGATCACTCTCGATTCCAGGCCAACTCAAGCTGTATGATCAACTAGCATTAGCTCCCACAACCCCATTTCTTTGTCCATCTTCTATTTAACGATCCCATTACTTGCTCTCCCAATTCTACTCCTGAGCAACTGGGCACCGTTGTAGAATATTGCAACTGTTCCATGCAGTGATGGAGCACTGGGTGTGGTGCACAATAATGAATTTTGGAACACTGAAAAAAAATAAAAGAAAATAAAATTTTTTTAAAAATTGTAGCTTTGCTGAGTGTGGCATATATACACAAACATATATATATATATTTTTTTTTAAACTTTAATTAGATTGTCATTGTGATTCCACCATTTTTTAAAAATTCCTCCATAATCACCTTCTTAAAAAATTTCCACCACCATTTTCTTTATCCTAACATTCTTACTGTTCTACCTTTTACTTTCTAAAGGTATCTTACATCTGGTATTCTTGAAACTTTTGATGTTCCCTGATACTTTCTCAACTCTCCCTATCATTTCTAGTTTATGCCATATCTTCACCCAGATACCTACTTGGTCAACATTTAAAACATTTGCTATGATCCAGGCTCTTATCCACATAATATCACTTGATCTTTTCAACAACATTGGGAGGTACATACTATTATCTCCATTTTACAGATGAATAAGATGGGTGCTCAAGATCACTCAGCCAGCAAAGAACAAAGCTAGGATTTAAATTTCGGCAGTTTCAGCTCAGAGCTTACATTCTTTTCCCTCACCCTGACGGGAAGTGGGGAAGGGTGTGTATGTTTGGGTGGGGGGCAGGATATGAACATTGATATGCCTATATGATGTCATATCCAAGACTAATCTGTCTCTTTTGCCTCTGCCTTCTATCCCGTGCTTACTCGCCTACTCAAGGACTTTGTATTTGCTGCTTAACAGCTCAAAATCTGGTGGCTTAAAACAACAATCATAAAGCATTGCTCACAAGTCTAAAGGTAAGCTGGATGTTTCTGCTCACATGGGCCAGTTTGGCTAGTTGTATCTGTATTCACTCACATGACCAGCTGGAGACCTACCTGGGACTGGATGCTCTAGAATAGCCCTAGTCACATGTCTGGAAATTGGTCTGATGTCAGCTGGGGTGACAAAAGTGGCTAGGCCTTGTGTCACTCGTCATCAAAAACATCCAGGGCCTGTTCACATATTAGTTAGTGCTTGCAGGATCCCCCACCCCGACCACCAAGGGCCAAAAGAGAGTAAGCCTCTATGTACAATCGCTTTACAAGTCTCTGTCTGTATTACATGTGTTAATGTCTCACTAGTCAAGCAAAGTCAGGGTCAGAGTCACCAAAGTCACCAAAGTCTGAGTCACCAAAGGGAGCCACAACACCAAAATCCTGTAGACTCTGATGCATTAATTATATCCTACCCCTTCTCTTTAATCCATCCCTTTCCACCGACTCCCTTCTCTTTATCTACCAATATGGTGGAACATACTCTGTTCTAGAAAACTTCCCTTCTATCCCATTATCCCCTGAGGAATTTTGTAGCTGAGTCTACGAGTATTAGGGATTGACTGCATCAATCAGTTTTCTGAATTAACTTCCATGGAATTAACTTCCACGTAGAAAACAATAATATTGAATGATATTGAAAGGATGAAGTAGTTTAAAACTATGCAATAACCATGATAATTGTAAAGAACTCAGACTTTTATTCAGGGCGGAATACTGTTTAGGAATGTTGACACAGGGTGATAATAAGAAAGCAGACTTTTAGTTGGTTATATATTTTTTTATTAATTTTATTTTTTTTCAGTGTTCCAAAATTTATTGTTTATGCACCACACCCAGTGCTCCATGCATTATTTGCCCTCCATAATACCAGCCACAAGGCTCACCCAACCTCCCAAACCCCACCCCCCAAAACCCTCACTTTGTTTCTCAGAGTCTACTGTCTCTCATGGTTTCTCTACAGACAATGCACCCCTCACTACCTAGGCCTGAGAAAGATGCTCCCACTGCTCTGTCCTTGCACACCAGTGCTCCAGAATCTTTCTCCTGAGCCTTAGCAAGGATGCAAGACATCTAACCTTGAAATTTCATCTTCATTTCTACCTCATTATCTTAAAAGATAAGACTAAAGAACACTCAAGCTTTTCTCTGGCTTTCCCTAAGCTCTACTGAAGGGCATATATACTTTTAGCTTTAAAAATTGAACATAATTCGGGGCGCCTGGGTGGCTCAGTGGGTTAAAGCCTCTGCCTTCAGCTCAGGTCATGATACCATGGTCCTGGGATTGAGCCCCATGTCAGGCTCTCTGCCCCGCAGGGAATCTGCTTCCCTCTCTCTCTGCCTGCCTCTCTGCCTACTTGTGATCTCTCTGTCAAATAAATAAATAAAATCTTTAAAAAAAATTGAACATAACTGCCCAGTAATTTCCCAGCACTGTGTGAGAGTTTCTATTGCTCCACATCATTGCCCATGATCATTATTTTAATCCTTTTTCAACTTAAGAGGCATAAAATAGTATATATTTTAATTTGCTCTTCCACGCTATAAAAGCCTTGTATGTTTCATTGTACAGAATACTGAAGTGAAGTTTTCCTTTTCTTTCTCTTGCTACATCCCCTAATCTAATTTCTTTTAGGACTAATCAAATTCCTTTTAGTTTGTGATCTTTTAGCTGACAAGTTAGTCACCAGTTTCTTCTGGGTAAATATATCTCAAAGCAGGTATTTACTTCACACAGTAACAGAAAAGGTAAATTGTTTGCATAGTAGAGGTGATATGGTTGTGCCAGTTCTAAGGTTATAAAAATGTCTCTTGATTTTGTCTCCAATTTTCCTTCTCTTAAGTCCTCCCGCCAGTTGATAACCACTGTCAGCAGCCAAAGCACTGAGTGTAAGGTTGTATTTGTGATATTTGCAGGTTGGCTTAAGAAAATGAAGTTGCTATAAGTCTGAAAAAGATGTGTTCCTGTCACTTTCCTACCCCTGCTGAGGGATTTCAGACATGAACAGATTTCCACTGGACTAGAATCATTTAAAAAAAAAAAAAGAAAAAACACCTCAGATAAGCATCTGAGTTCTGGGGCCTTTTACAAAAAAAAAGAACTTCCTTTTCTTTCTGTTTTAATTCCAGTATTTTGTTAGGAAGATTATTCCTTTAGAATAATTTATGCAGCTCATGATTAACTTTCCTCTCTTATTCAGACAGCATACAAGCTGGTGTTCAATTCAGTGAAAGCATCAACATATCCAGCAATGTCAGATCATTAAATAGAACATTATACAGTTATCAATAGACATTATAAACCTTTTTTAAAAGGTTACTGAAGAATCTTAAGTGATCTAAAAAATGTCCATGATATAAGGTTGAGTTATTGGAAATATATATATGTAATACACATTACACACACACACACACACACACACACACACACACACATTTTTCACATACCAAAATATTAAAAGTGGGTATCTCTGAGTGAAGAGATTATAAATTAGTAAACACTTAAAAACACATTTCTGATTTCCAATAGTTCTACCAAAAACATGTTATTTTTATAATCCAAAATGATTAGAACAAAAGTTATTAATAAAAAAAAGTAACATGGCTTGAAGTCCGGAATTATGATGCCACCACACTGTTGGTGGGAATGCAAGCTGGTGCAACCACTCTGGACAACAGCATGGAGGTTCCTCAAAATGTTGAAAATAGAACTACCCTATGACCCAGCAATTGCACTACTGGGTATTTACCCTAAAGATACAAACGTAGTGATCCGAAGGGGCACATGCACCCAAATGTTTATAGCAGCAATGTCCACAATAGCCAAACTATAGAAAGAACCTAGATGTCCATCAACAGATGAATGGATAAAGAAGATGTGGTATATATATACAATGGAATACTATGCAGCCATCAAAAGAAATGAAATCTTGCCATTTGCAACGACGTGGATGGAACTAGAGGGTATCATGCTTAGCGAAATAAGTCAAGCAGAGAAAGACAACTATCATATGATCTCCCTGATATGAGGAAGTGGAGATGCAACAGGGGGGTTAAGGGGGTAGGAGAAGAATAAATGAAACAAGATGGGATTGGGAGAGAGACAAACCATAAGTGACTCTTAATCTCACAAAACAAACTAAGGGTTGCTGGGGGGAGGGGGGTTGGGGGAAGGGGGGTTGGGTTATGGACATTGGGGAGGATATGTGCTATGGTGAGTGCTGTGAAGTGTGTAAACCTGGTGATTCACATACCTGTACCCCGGGGGATAAAAATATATTATATTATATGTTTATAAAAAATAAAAAATTAAAAAGAAAAAAAAAGTAACATGGCAAAAGTTCTGAGAAGACTTAGTCTTATATGGTAGAAGCTTTGATGTAATACTATATACACTTATTTTCCCTTTTGCTTTCTTGAATTTGACACTGGTTTAAGAGAATAATGCAATTGTAACTCACTAGATCTATTCTGCAAATATGCATTCAGTAAATTCAGACATGTACAGGCCAAGTTTGGTAGCCTGCTGGGATCTATTTGCATGAAGGAAAGAGGGTCTTGGTAGTGAAAAGTTATTATTTTCTGGATGGTTGATACCACTATGCCCTCCCAAAACCCCATCCACTATGGCATGGGAGAATATTTTAAACTCCCAAGCACTGGGTGGCATTCCAGTTGAGGTAAACAGGCATTATCACAGGAGAGTTGGAGTACACAAGCTTAGTTGAGGATATCCTTGGGGTAAACAAGAATTCATTAGAACTTCATAGAATAATAACAAACTTCCTACTCCTTCAGAAAATAATTGTGAGAGGAATCAGGAGAGGAAGCTATAAAAGAGAATGAGTTAAATTAATGCTTTATTAATCAGTGTTGGTACAAAGCAAATAGGACACAGGGCACTCAGTTTCAATAATATTCATCAAAGCATTATTACATTCATGTAGAAGACTGACAGGGAAGAGAGACAGTCAACGGATGATGTCATGAGGGTCTTCCCCACTTCTTCAGTTCCTATTACATCTATTATAATAATAATCTTAAATTCAACTCTTAGATAAAAAAAATTAGATTTTTGAAAATATGCTATTTTATCCTCATTTGTTAAAATCCCTATATACATTTTCCTAAGACTTGGGGTGAATTTCAGTAAACTTTTCAAAGCAACTGAGCATGTGCTTATGAAATGGTCATACAATGTGTCCAGCACTATATAACATTATAGAAGCTAAAGAGCTAAGACACTCTCTTTAAATAAAGATCTTAGGATCCTATTGAGGAGATAATAATAAACATACATGTAGCACACAAACAACATTACATATTATAGGAGGCATAGTAAGGTGAAGTGTAGATAAAGAAAGTGGTCTAATGCAATTTTAGAATATAAACTCTCGATTTGGCTCCCCTGAAAATCTAATCTCAGTTCCTATTATTATTATTGGGCAAGTTACTTAAGCTCTGCATGCCTCAGCTTCTTCGTCTATGAGAATACGGTGAAAAACTAAATCTGCTGAAGTTATCTATATGCCACATGTTTAGAAGAGTGTTTAATACATAGGTGGAGCTCAATAAAAACTAGTGCTTATCCCTGCCATAGGTAAAAAAAAATAGTTCAGAGCATATCTGATACTTGTAAAATATCAACTGCCAGAGTTGGACCAGACTTTTGACAAAAAGTGATGCCTTTTAGAAATGGCACGACCAGATTTCAAAGAACATTTTCAGGTTTGCATTTTATAAAAAGCCAAGGATTATTCATCCCAATGACAGCTACAAATCATTCCCAGACGGAAAAGAAAGCGGAAAGCGTATGTCAGTTGATTATTAACTTTTAAAAAAAAAATCTTAGATCACAGATTTGAGATTTCTCTTGAAACTTTGAAAAAGTCCACAGCTCACGATGATGACAATCCTGAGGATACAGGAAAATCATTTCCCATGCAAGAAGAAGAAACTATCTGAAGAAGAGATAAGAGTGTGCCATGACATCAAAAAAGGTAAGAAAATAATATTTATTCAGTCAGTCATTCAGTCAACAAACATATTAAGAGGCTACTACATAAGACATAGCACTGGGATCTAGAATCTAAAATTAAAATAGTTCATACCCTCAAGAGTTTGTGGGTATGAACTAATAAATGATAAAATGCAAGGTGATAAAGGTTAGAGCAACTCCCTACAGAAAGCACACAAGGGGGTATAAAAGACAGGATCAGGAAAGGCCTTCTGGAGAAGAGGTTTTCTGGATGGGATGCAGAAGGATGAAGTACTACAGGTACTTTACTAGGGCTAGAGCAGCAGTGTGGTAAAGCATGACATGGATCTGAGCCTAGAGACTGAGGAACAGGCCATATGAAGTTCGACCTTTACTCTGA
Organism: Mustela nigripes; assembly: GCF_022355385.1. Taxonomy (NCBI): domain Eukaryota; kingdom Metazoa; phylum Chordata; class Mammalia; order Carnivora; family Mustelidae; genus Mustela; species Mustela nigripes. The sequence continues at coordinate 48,787,611 of NC_081562.1, read as the reverse complement.
GACCAAAGTGAATCCACTGAAAGATGAAAGGAAGGAGAATGATATTTAACTATTTTCATTTTTGTAAGATCACATTGGTTGTACACTGAAAGCAAATTGGAAAGTGGAACAGAACTGAGTTTTATAAATTTTATAGCCAAAAATCTTGTATCATTTTCTATCAATATGGAGTCCATTAATTGCAATGAAACTCCCTTTCCCTTAAACCTGTGTGGCTTGCTGATCCAGCCAAGTGCTATTATTCAACCATCATCAGTCCTCCCCATACTTCCACTCAGTTCCCTATAATCAATAATATGGCTGCTACAGTAGATGAAGAAAAGGAGGATGAGGTATGAACTTGCTTTTTCTCTTTTTCAAATAGAAACTGACACTTGGGGAGCCCGTATCTTGAGGAGAGAGTACTATGCATTGGTTAATTGCACAGGATCTTGATTAAAGGGCCAATTTTGACCACTGCTCTCTAAGTGAACTTGGGCAAATTTGTCAACATCTCTGGTCTCAGTTTCCTTATTATGAGATATGACTAAAATCATGTCTGATGTGAGGAAAACACCCCTGAAAGCTACAGGAAGAGAGCTGGACAAATGGAAAGACACTCCATTTTTGTTTTTTAAGAGAAAAAATTGTACAAGCTGGGGGAGAAGCAGAGGGAAAGGGAAAGAATCTTAAACAGGCTCCAGGCTCAGCTCAGAGCCCAACAGGGGGCCCAATCTCGTGACCCTGAGTCCTGACCTTAGCCAAAACCAGAAGTCAGAGGCTTTAACCAACTCAGCCACCCAGGAAACCCAACATTCCCAGTTTTTGGATAGCATGACTCAGTATCATAAACTGTCCATTCTTCCTAAGTTAATGTAAAATTTAACACAATCCCAAGAAAGACACAAATAAGCTTTCTTATGGAAGTAGACAAGTTGATATTAAAAAATCATATGGAAAGACATGGCATGATGAAAAAATAAATAAAATAAAGTCAAAGACTACAAATTTTGATAAAGTGTTCACAACATAACCTAACTATAGACAGAATACTATTATTGCTAATATACAAAGAACTTAATAACTGAGGGGGAAAAATTTTTTGAAAACTCATTAAAATGGAGAAAAGGCAAAAGAAGGCCATCTATAACCAACTTATAAAAATGACCTCTGAGGGGTGCCTGAGTGGCTCAGTGGGTTAAAGCGTCTGCCTTCAGCTCAGGTCGTGATCCCAGAGTCCTGGGATTGAGCCCCACATCGGGCTCTCTGCTCAGGAGAGAGCCTGCTTCCCGCCCCCCCCCCACCCCCCGCCGGCCTCTCTGCCTACTTTTGATCTCTGTCAAATAAATTTTTTTTTAATCCTTAAAAAAATGACTCTGAATATAGGAAAAGGTATTTAATCTCACTCATAATTAGAGAAATACAAACTAAAACTATACTGGTATATAATTATCAGATTGGCAACAATTTAAAAATATGACAACACATTCTGTAGAGAAACAAGCACTCTCATACATTACTGGCAGAAATGCAAACTAGTACAAGTTTTTGGGAGGGAAACTGACAATACCTAAGAAGCTACATCTACATTTACATTTTGACTCAGCAAGCCCACTTTTTAATTTAATTCCAGAATAGTTAACATACAATGTTATATTTGTTGCAAGTGTACAATATAGCGATTCAGCAATTCTACACATTACTCACTCAGTGCTCATCATGGTAAGTATACCCTTAATCTTCTCCCATCCCCCGACCCTCCTCTCCTTTGTTGGCCATCAGTTTCTTCTCTATAGTTAAGAGTCTATTTTTGGTTTGTCTATTTTTTTCTTTGTTTCTTAAATTCCACATATGAATGAAATCATATGCTATTTGTCTTTCTCTTATTTCAGCATTATACTCCCTAGATCCATACACGTTGTTGCAAATGGAGGATTTCATTCATTTTTATGGCTGAGTAATATTCCACTATATGTATGTATTCCACACCTTCCTTATCCATTCATTTGTTGGTAGACACTTGGGCTGCCTCACAATTTGGCTATAATAAACATAGAATATTATAGTGCTATAATAAATATAGGGCTGCATATACCTTTTTGATTAGTGTTTTTGTATTCTTTGGGTAAATACTCAGTAGTGGAATTACCAGATCATACAGTAGTTCTTCTCTTAATTTTCTGAGGAAACTCCATACTCTTTTTCATAGTGGCTGCACCCGTTTTCATTCCCACCAACAGTGCACGAGGGTTCCTTTTTCTCCACATTTCTGCCACTTATTGTTTCTTATGTTTTTTTTTTTTTTATTTTAGCCATTCTGACAGGTATGAGGTGATGCCTTATTGTGGTTCTGATTTGTATCTCCCTGATGAGTGATGCCAAGCATCTCTTCGTGTGTCTGTCATCTGCACTGTATTCTTTGAAGAAATGTCTGTTAATGTCTTCTTTTCATTTTTTCATTGGTTTGTTTTTTCAATGTTGACTTTTATAAGTTCTTTATATATTTTGAATAGTAATCCTTTATTGGATGTGTCGTTTACAAATAACTTCTCCCATTTAGTAGGCTCTTCTAGTTTTGTTGATTGTTTCCTTTGCTGTGTAGAGGCTTTTGGGGGTAGTCCCAATAGTTTATTTTTGCTTTTGTTTCCCTTGCCTCAGGAGACATATCTAGAAAAATGCTCCTGTGGCTAAAGTCAGAGAAATTACTGCCAGTCCTTTCCTCTAGGATTTTTATGGTTTCAGGTCTCACATATAGTTCATTTTTGAGGGTTTTTTTTTCATTTTTTTTCATATGGTATAAGAAAGTGGTTCAGTTTCATTCTCTGCATGTAGCTGTCCAATTTTCCCAACACCATTTGTTGAAGAAAGAGATTGTCTTCTTCCATTGCATTTTCTTGCCTCCTTTGTTGAAGATAAATTGACCATATAATGATGGATTTACTTCTGGGCTCTCTATTCTGTTCCACTGATCTATGTGTCCTATTTTTGTGCCAGTACCTTACTGTTTTGATTACTACAGCTTTGTAGCATATTTTGAAATCTGGGATTGTGATACCTCCAGTTTAGTTTTTCTTTTTCAAAATTGCTTTAGCTATTTGCAGTCCTTTGTGGTTGCATATAAATTTTAGGACTATTTGTTCTAGTTCTTTGAAAAATACTGTTGGCATTTTGATAAGGATTGCATTAAATCTGTAGATTGCTTTGGATATTATGGGCACTTTAATAATATTTCTTCTTCTAATCCATGAGCAAAAAATGTCTTTCCACTTCTTTGTGTCTTTTTCAATTTCTTTCATCAATGTTTTATAGTTTCCAGAGTACATATCTTTTACCTCCTTGGTTAAGTTTATTCCTAGGTATTTTATTATTTTTAGTGCAATTGTAAATGGACTTGTTTTAATTTCTCTTTCTGTAGCTTCATTATTTGTGTACAGAAATACAGATTTCTGTATATTGATTTTACACCCTGACTTTACTGAATTCATTCATTAGTTCTAGAAGTTTTTTGGTAGAGTTTTCAGAGTTTTCTATACATAGTATCATGGCATCTGCAAATAGTCAAAGTTTTAATTTTTCCTTACCAATTTGGATGCCTTTTATTTCTTTTTGTGTCTGATTGCTGTGTCTAGGACTTCTGATACTGTACTGAAGAAAGGTGGTGAATGGATAACCTTGTCTTGTTCTAGACCTTAGGGGGAAAGCTTAGTTTTTCAGCATTACAATGTTCACTGTGGATTTTTCATATATGGCCTTGTTATACTGAAGTACATTCCCTTTAAAACTATTGTGTTGAGGATATTTATCACAGATAGATGTTGCACTTTGTCAAATGCTTTTTCAGCATCTATTGAGATGATCATAAGGTTTTTATCCTTTCTCCTGTTGATGTGATGTATCGTGTTCATTGATCTGCAACTACTGAACTACTCTTGCATTGTAGGAATAAATCCCACTTCATCATGGTGAATGACTTTTTTTTTTTTAATGTATTGTTGGACTCAGTTTGCTACTATTTTGTTGAGGATATCCACATCTATGTAAATCAGAGTTATTGGTCCATAGTTCTCTTTTTTGGTAGTGTGTTTATCTGGTTTTAGTATCAGGTTAATGCTGTCCTTATGAAATGACTTTGGAAGCTTTCTTTCCTCTTATATTTTTTTGGAATAGTTTGAGAATAAGCACTAACTATTCTTTACATGTTTGGTAGAATTTACCTGTGAAGCCATCTGTTACTGGATTTTTAAGTTGTTGGAAGGTTCTAATTTAATTTCATTGCTGGTAATTAGTTTGTTCAAATTTTCTATTTCTTCCTGATTCAGGTTTGGGAGGTTACAAGTTTCTAGGAACATATCCAATTCTTCTAGGTTATCCAATTTATTGGCATATAATTTTTCATAGTACTCTCTTATAATCTCTTTGTATTTCTGTGGTGTCGGTTATTATTTCTCCTCTTTCATTTCTGATTTTGAGTCTCTCTCTCTCCTCTTGAATCTGGTTAAAAGTTTATCAATTTTGTTGATCTTCTCAAAGAACCTGGTTTCACTGATCTATTTTTGTTTATTTATTTTATTTATTTTTAGTTTCTATACTATTTATTTATATTCCATTATTATTTCCTTCCTTCTGCTCACTTTGGGTTTTGTTTGTTCTTTTCCTAGCTCCTTTAGGTATAAGGGTAGATTATTTGAGATTTTTTTTTCTTTTTCTTCTTGAAGTAGGCCTATATTATTATAAACTTCCCTCTTAGAACAGCTTTTGCTGCATCCCTAAGATTTTAGGTCATTGTGTTTTTATTTTTGTCTTCTTTTTTTTTTTTAATTTCCTCTTCGATTTCTTGTTTGACCTTTTATTGTTCAGTAGCATGTTATTTAACCTCCATGTATTTGTGTTCTTTCCAGATTTTTTCTTGTGGTTGATTTCCAGTTTCATACTATTGTGACTGAAAAAGATGCATGATAAGACTTCAATCTTTTCGAACTTCTTAGGAATTGTGTTGTGGCCTATTATGTGATCTATTTTGGAGAATGTTCCATGTGCACTTGAAGAGAATGTGTATTCTACTGTTTTAGGATGGGATGTTCTAAATGTAACTGTTAGAGCCATCTGGCCCAATGTGCCATTGAAAGCCACTGTTTCTTTGTTGATTTTTCTGTTAGGATGATTTCTCTATTGATGTAAGGGAGTTTTAAAGTACCCTACTATTATTGTATTAGTATCAAATACTTTTTTTGTTTGTTTGTTTTTAGATTTTATTTATTTGACAGAGAGAGACGCAGTGAGAGAGGGAACACAAGCAGGCGAGTAAGAGAAGGAGAACCAGGCTTCCCATCAATGTGGGGCTCAATCCCAGGATCCTGGGATCATGACCTGAGCCGAAGATAGACGCTTAACTACTGAGCCACCCAGGTTCCCAGTATCAAATACTTTATGCTCATTATTAACTGCTTTATGTATTTCGGTGTTCCCATGATGGGCACCTACATATTTACAATTGCTATACCTTTTTGTTGGATTTTTCCCTTTATGATTATATAGTGTCCTTCTTTGTCTCTTGTTGCAGTCTTTGGAGTCTATTTTTTTTAATTGACATATAATGTACTATTGGTTTCAGAGGTACAAGTCTGTGTCCCATCAGTTTTATATAATACCCAGTGCTCAATATATCACATGCCCTCCTTAATGTCCATCACCCATTACCCCATCCCTCCACTCCCCTTGACCCTGAGCAACCCTCAGTTTGTTTTCTATGGTTAAGAGTCTCTTCTAGTGTGTCTCCCTCTTTGGTTTCATCTTGTTTTATTTTTTCCTCTCTTCCTCTGTGATCCTCTGTTTTGTTTACTTTAGAGTCTATTTTGTCCAACATATGTATTGCTATCCTGGTTTTCTTTTAATTTCCATTTGCATAATAAATGCTTTTTAATCCCCTCACTTTCAATCTACATGCATCTTTAGATCTGAAAGGTTTCGCTTGTAGGCAGCATACAGACAGGTCTTGCTTTTTTATCCACAGCAAGTCCACTTTTAAGAATTTATCCAGAAGATACCCCTCCAATACAAAAATACATTTGCATGAGTTATTAATCATAGCATTGTTCATTGTTGCAAAATATTGGAAACAATGTAAATGTCTAAATATAGGAGAGTGGTTAAATAAGTTACATACATCTACACAGCTGTAAGAAGGAAAAGCTACAAGAGGATTTCTATGAACTAAAATGGACAGTTTTCCAGGATACATTAAGTAGAAATAAGTACAAAGGAGTACTATTTATGTGCCACCTTTTATAAAAGAGAGAGAAATAAGATATACATGTATCTACTCTTTTCCACCCCCCCCCCAAAAAAAGATAACCTGAAACCAAAGATTACTTACTTACAGAAATAAGGGGGAGGGGCATGAGGTACAAGGGATGATGGGGACAGGGGAAGAAACAGTTCCCTGAGGATAACTCTTTGTACAGTTCTGATTCTTAGAAACCATGATAATATTTCATATACCAAAAATACAAATAAGGGACTCAAATCAAGCAGAATGATAGGAGAACCCAAAATTCATACAAATAATAACAAATGATCCTAACTCTATTACAAATTACACTACTGTGAAGGGGATGGGGAAGAAAAGAGTAAACCTAAAGAAGTTTGAAAACAGTATTTTGACTATGTGCTCTTAAGAATAAGACAAAAGGAACTGTACACAACCATTGTATATGAGTTGGTAACTTCCACCACTTCTCTAAAGGGGCATGAGTTAGTAATTCTGAAAAGAGTTCTGAAAAGTTGTATTTCTTAGGACTGTGCAAACAAGTAAATAAACTTTGAGTAATGAGAAACAGATTTCTTACCTTCAGGGAAAGGAGTTACAAATAAGAAAAAGTATAACCGTAACCATTTTAATTTTTAGGGTTATTCTTAGAAAAATTACCCCAGGTTCAGAGCAGGGAAAGTACAAAATTAGTCTGGAACATCCTGTGGTTGAAAAAGAAGTGCTCAAAAAAATAATGGGCAATGTCGAAAGGACACAGACATCAACTTGACGCTCTCAATGGTTAAATGTGGGCCAATATAAAAACAAAATAAATGATGGAAATGGATTAGAACATAAAGAATATATTGAGAAATATATATATGAGAAAAAAGGAAAACTTCTTTACAGAATTTTAATTAATAAATGTCAAAAAATTATGGAAATAAAAAATTCATTTGGCAATTAGTGGGTTACTACAGGATAAGATATAGAGTATTTACATAGTTTTAAAGTATTTCTTTATAAGATACTAATTAAGTACAAAGGGAAAAATGGTTACTTTATAGTAGAGAAATCCATTAGACACTACCTTAACCAAGTGATCAAAATTAACATCACCAGGAATAAGCTACATCAACATCACAGACTCTAAACACAATAAACTGAGAAAATTACAATGTCACTTCTGTGGTATTTATATGTATAGTATGAATTTAATCATTATTGATTTAACCATTATCTAGATCCTGGCCCATAAAATGGGCATTTATGGGATAATTGGCAAAAGCTGAATAATGTCTGTAGATTAGTTAATAGTATAATATCAATGTTAATTTTCTGATTTTGAAAAATATACTGTATTTAAGTAAAATGTTAATACTTGTATTAATACAAGCTAATAAAAGGTATATGGAAATTTTATACTATATTTTGTACCACTGTTGCAAATTCTTATTAATCTGAAACTACTTCAAAATAAAAATTTAAAAATACTAAAAAGAAAAAAATTCTGCCATCTATGGTTATATAAAATTTTGTTTTTAAAGATACAACCTGACACCCTCTCAGAAAAGAAAAAGATATTTTCTTCTCAAAATAAAAAGATTCAAAACATTTTGCTTTGTGAAAACTAAAAAATATACATGGAAAGGTGTATATATATATATTTTTTTTCTTTTAAGATTTTATTTATTTGAGAGAAAGAAAGAGTGCATAAGCTGGGGGAAGGAGAGGCAGACTCATCGCTGAGCAGGGAGCCTGATGCAGGGTTCCATCCCATGACCTGAGCTGAAGGCAGACCCTTAACCCTGAGCCACCCAGGTGTGCCTGGAAGGATTGGTTTTAATATAAATTCTCCCCAAGATTAGTAGGTTCCCTGACTCATTATTTTAATTTTCCAACTACTGTTCATATTTTCAGAGGATATGATCAAAGTAATGATATAATATTTCTATGAATAAACTCCTAGTGATTGTACCCCAATGGTCATTGTCTTGCAGTCTAATTTTATGTATATATTGCTTTAGGTAACAGATGTCAGAGTTCCTTTTCTGCCTAAGCTATCAGCTGTAATGTAGCAGTAAAGAAGAGCTGACCCACATGAAACAAGTACTCAAGATCAATTTTGAAGTTTTCTTCTCTATTTCAGAAAAAAAGGTAGAGAAATGGAGAACAGGATAAAGGCCTAGAATCCCCTGCTCCAGAAAGGTAAGGGCAATTGTGCCAACTATAATACCCTTCACTAGTCTGCTTACTTAACCTTCTTAGTCTCCGGTTATGCTGAAGCGTGCTTTAGTTCTCAAAATATATTTATTTACAACAAGCAGCTAATTAGGATGAATGCTTTTAAAATTTCATTTTAATGAAACATTTTGCTTTGGAGAACTCAAATGAAACCACAGCAAGTCCTCTGATTTTACCACCAGAGGGCATGTGACATTAAGAAATGGGGCAAACAAAGGCTACTTGCTTCTGAGATTCTCTGATTTTATGGTTTGAAATCTGTAGCTAGCCACTTCCAGAAATAAACTCATTTGGAAGACAAATAAGGTATGTGCAGATGAAGATAGGAAGAGGTTAGGAGGGAAAAACTCACTTTTTTTATAAGAATGTAGTTCGCAACCTTGTTCTCAAAAGTACTCACCTACATTCATTAATTAATTACATTATTGATTTAGGTTAAAATAAACACTCCATTCAACACTGAAGAAGGTTGGCAGTAATGACTTGTGATGTTTCCTCTCCTGGTGATGTTTAAGAAAATTATTGGCTGGCTAATGCAATCGAATCTAGAAAATGAGGGATGAGCTAGTCCAAAATCAATGAGTCCAAGGTCTTTGAGTTCAATTAGTGTATGGATCAGTGAACATCTCTGTAAATCGGGTCCACCCCCTCCCTGTGACCAGCAGGTGCATATCGTGGGTCACAGAGAGAATGCAGAGAGCACCAGGCCAGCATGAGCACGAGCACCAGGCCAGCCCCATGCTAGAGAACTGAAACAAAATGAATGCTCATTCCACTGATGTTGGGTTGATGAGATCTCCTTACAAATATATGGCATTTTGATCTTGAAGTTAGAAATTACTTGGAATAAAAAAAATTAAATTTTGCTGTTCCTCTTATAATCATTCCCCCATCTCCCCTTCTCTTATTTCTATTGCCTTTCCCACGTAAGTCCCAATCCCCCCTCTTTTTATTCTTTGATTGGCAAATACATGGAAGAGGTGATGAATTATTGATTTTAATGGTTTAAAACTTATTTCAAGTCTGCCGATAGTTGTGCTGAAACAGTCTGAAGGGGAAGGTGATCTTGGGCTTGGACTTGAATCCAATTGGTCTCTGCATGAAATGGCACCTCACTCAGTCATTATACTGAAGTCATTTCCTCCACATTGCATAAAAATCCTGTGTTCATTCCATAGGTGAAAAATTTTGAGGGAAACTGTGCATGTTAGTGGGTATCAGTAGGATATTTCTGTGGCAAAACAGTCCATGTTAGTTTGAGGACGGCCATGACTAATACTGCATTTGTACAGCTGGAAATACCAGTGCACCACATTTTTCTCCCATGATGTTTCCAAATCTCTCTAAACAGATAAAACCAAACTAGAGAGCTAATTTTCTTGACAGTTTAGCCAAAAACTGTATATTTGTATAAAGGCTAAGGGTCAGGAAGAATGGCTATGCATTATTTGGAATGTTTTATATTATGTAACATGTTTGCAATGTTTCTTTTTTACTTTTTCAGAACAGTCCCAGAAATAATTACATAAATGTTCTGCATTACCTAAAATTTACTAAAGTCTATTTTTTGCTAATATATCTCATTATTCATTCCTACTTTATCACCTTCAGCTTTTTAATCAGTCTTTTATTATAAGATTTAGTGTTCCTCTTTAGATGTGGGTGCTGCTGAGCCCTAGCTCTAACTGACAGAAGATAATCATCTATTAAATCTGCCAATTCTGACTGTTGTACTGCTGTGATACCTTCAAGAACCAAATTCTTCTTTAATGAAGTTGAGTGGGTTTCAAAAGCAAACCTGCCTTCATCACATTTTGGGCCACCCAGGGCCTGCTCAGTGTGAAGCCCGTGGAAATTGATCCTCTTCTTTTGCTTTGAGCATCTGACTAACCTCTGTGAGTCCATATTGGAAATGACAGAGAGAAAGATACCATACCATGTGCTTAACAGAGTTCACTTTCCCATCCCCAATCACTCATTTATATGCCCATATACCCCTTGGTAACCCCACATCACATTCTTCCCTTTCTGAACTCAGGTCAAATGGATTTCTTCCTTTCTCAAATGTGAATGCCTCCTTTGCTTCAATGCTTACAGAATTATACAGTTTTGGGGAGTATCCAAGGCTAAGTTGGTTTATATGTAGCAACTATTTTTAGGGCAGCCAGATTTTTCTGACATCCAAGAATAGAATGTTAGGATATACTGGAAATAACCTCACCCTAAGCATTCAGATTGAGATTGAGGTTACAACTTCACACCTGGGTAGGCGTCAATATGTTCCTCAGGTAGCAGGGATGGAAACTCCATCCTAGATATATAAAGAATACACAGCTTCTTTATTTTCTATCACAGATTTACTCTTCCTTGCAAACATTCACCTCACTGGGTACCAGGGAATTAAAAACACTCTTGCCAATATTAGGTATTGTTGTCTCTTCTCTTTTAAAATTGACTCTTCTATGATCCATTTTCTTTTGGATAAATGTTGAATCTTTCCAACTTCCTTTCTCTTCTTTTGGTCTTTCCGAAGATGGGGAGCATGGAGCTGATAAAACCAGATGGCAGCAAGATCTAGGCATGACAGAGTCCCCTTGATCCACAGTGAATGGTTTGGTCTCCTCCCAGTCAATGTGTCACTGGGTCCACACTGGCCTTTAGTGTCAGCAATATTATGCTGGCACTAACTCTACTTCTGACCATTTGCCTCTGATGTGTCTTCTCACACTGCTGCAATTTGTGCATCTTCAGGCATCTGCAAATTCTTCGGTCTTCTAAGCACCAACACATCTCTCATTGAAGACTAAGAGACCTTCCAGAACCCCTAGCAGTCAAAGTTCGGTCTCATCCATCTAGCCACTTGCCAAAGCCACAATTATTCCATTACTTCACATGTCTGAAAGGGTCTTTCCTCCAGAGTTTCAGGCAGTGATGGGGGGAAAACTGGACTCTGCTTTGAACTTTCAAAGCAGGATACATATACTGAAAAAATTGTGGCCCTGATTCCCCTTCCTTTCTTCCTCAGCATTCCACAGCAAAGAAGGGAAAATATCCCATTGCCTATAAGGAACTTCTTTTTTTTTTTTTTTAAGATTTTTTAATTTATTTATCAGAGAGAGAGAGGGAGAGAGAGCAAACACAGGCAGACAGAATGGCAGGAGAGGCAGAGGGAGAAGCAGGCTCCCTGCTGAGCAAGGAGCCCAATATGGGACTCGATCCCAGGACACCGGGATCATGACTTGAGGCGAAGGCAGCTGCTTAACCAACTGAGCCACCCAGGTGTCCCTAAGGAACTTCTTTTTATATCCTCTTTGCATACCCTCTCTTTTTATATCCTTTCTGAGGTGGTATTCTGTCTCTTTTTCTAAAGTCATAACAGTGGACAGGTTGCAGAGAGAGAAGCTAGTTCATTCACCAAGGAAGATGCATCTGGAGAGATTCCGAAAATAGTCTGTCATACCTAATTTGTAAATAAGCTTCCGTTTCCTCCGCCAAAAAATGGAGAAAATAATACCTGGACCCAACCTCCACGGAGAAAGAGCTCTGTCTCACTCTTGAAATCCTTCTGGATAAAAACTCTAGGAAGTGGAATTTTATAGATAGTGGAATTTTATAGATCTCTATTTCATACAGGGTTTGCCCTCTCAGGAAGTCTATGCTAACACACAATTCTACCTGCCAGATTAGCTATAAGACAGCATGCCATACACATGCGTGCACACGTGCACGTGCACGCGCGTTCTCTCTCTCTCACACACACACACACACACACACACACACACACACAAAACCATTCTCCACTTATACCCTCCTTCTCCTCGGAAATGCCCTTCAATATGTGTTAGGTTCAAACATCAAGACACTGATTAAAATTTCAATACAGTTACAAGTCTAGTGAGTTGACTTTTCTTAGATGATTCAAAAACCTTAAAAACACAACTTATAAGAACCTTTAAGAGACAATTATTCATTCAATAAATACTTTGTGCACATCTACTATGTGACAAGTATTGTGCTGGGTTCTTGAAGGTATCAGAGGTCAAAACTGACTCAAAAACCCACAACAAAACAAAGGAGGCAGAAAAAAACTTTTGGAGATAATGTACAAGTTTATGGTACTAACTGTGGCAGTTTCACAGGTGTATACTTACCTCTAAACACATCAAGTTATACACATTAAATACCTTTAATTTCTATATATCAATCACCCAACAATACAGCAGTTTAAAAAGCAGACTATGACCCTTGCCCTCACATTTGACAAGAAGGGAAAAGGGTTAGGAAAGAGGGAGGCAGATAAGCAATATACTTAAGATATATATATATGTATATATATGAAATATATAATAATATTACATATTATATATAATATTGTTCATTAGGAGCAGACAAGTAGATTAATAAGTAGAACACAAATTTTTACAATGATTAAAGTGGTTATTGTTTTACCCTCACTTAGCATATTAAAGATTACTGACTCACTTATTCATTATTTCTCAATTAATTTATACCTTCCAGTATTAAAGTAACCTTTAACCAACAGGGAAAGAAATATTATCTCAGACCAGTAAATGCTCCAGTTTTCAGGTATGATCAATTAAACCTTAATCAAGACACAGGCCCTTTTTGAAATTTCCAGTGATTCATACTTAATCCAGCGGCCATGTTTGCCTTCCCTGCCTGCCCCCTCCTCTTTCTAACGTCACAGGGCACTAAGCATGTCAGTGGGTCTTTTCAAGACCACATGTTTCTTTTTTTTCCTTTTTTCTTTTTTTCTATTTTACATCTTTCACAGTTCGGGTTTCTAGAAATCTGTCATGTTTTTCTGAAATGATGTTCCTAAAGGTTTACTTGGCCAGCAAGACACACTGTTGTCCTTTCATTATTATAAATAATTCTGGTATGATTTGTTAGCATTATGACCAACTTATGATCTCTTGTTAGCATCTCTTGATAATTAGTCCAATCATCCAAGAGGTTTTGTTTCCTAGAAAATGAGAGATTGTATTTACTATGGGTAATATGGTGAATCTATCTTCTTTCAACCCTCAATTTCTACCCGTGTATTCCTACACTGCTGGTCACAATCTTTCTTATTCTTGGTATATTTCTTACTTTTTCAAAACTCCTAGGATTACTCATAATTCTCTTTACCTTGCCTATGTACAGGAAAAGTAGATGTCTATGTAGAATAAAGGACCATATATATTCAATAAAAGAAACAGAACACTCATATATGTCAACACCACCATTTTCTTAAAATTAATAAAAACTAAGCATATCTATTATCTACTACGTTCAATCTTCTTTCACATCATATCACAATGTCTTCTGTGAACTTCACCTTTTCTCATTTTGATCATCATTATGAATTCAGGAACTCAAGAACTCAACTTTATGAATAATTTTTTTTATGCGGAAATTGTTTTCAGTTGGATACTGGAAATCCCTCAAAGGTGACTCCTTTGTCAGTATAACTCCAGGAATTTTTAAAGCCTGAATCTGCATTCAGATAAAAGTAAAAGGTCCACCATTCAGATAAAAGTAAAAGGTAAAAGAGCCTTTAAAGAGCTCAGATTCCGTTTAGTAGAGAGTAGAAAAGAATGAAATTCCAGACATTACAGAGCACATTTGACATTTTATATCTCAACCTCTTTAGTGATAGAACATGTTAGGAGTATACATTTTTAGTTTAGTTTTGATATCCTAAATTCATTTTATTTTCTTCTGAAGTTTCTATCCAGAATTTCTATCCAGAATGAGATAGAACCCTTCAGAAGGGGTTCAGATCAGTATTATCCCTCATTTCTACCCTCCAGCTGAAGCTAGAACTCGAATTCTTTTTCTGAAGCTTTTACTCTTATCTTTCAGCTTGGAAATTGTGGAAAGTTTCACACACAAAAAAATGACACCTAGGACAAGTCTTGAAGAACCAGAGAATCTACCAACAGATTGGTGGTAGGGGATGGGGTGGGAATGAGATAGAAAATGTACTACAGATAAAACTGAGCATATATATAAGTACATCATGTGTAGAGATCCAGAGGCACAAAAGGGACTTGGAGTAGAAAGATGGAAGAAGGCAGTGAGAAGAGATGAAGACACCATGGTATGTTTGGTGAGTGTATGAGAGATCTTAGTGTGCCACACTAAGCAGTTTCATTTTTATCCAATGGGTAGTCATAGTACAAAAGTAACTAGGTGGTTTTAAGAAAGGTTCTGGAACACTAGCCAAAGTAAATTTATAATACATTCCAAAAAGTTATTCATGTATACTATCACCCTTCTTTCAGTGTGAAAAAAGTTCTAGAAAGGGGTTAAAGAAGGAAAATTTTATGCATATAACTTTGCTTTGAACAAGCCCCTGATATTTTTATAAGCTGCAGTTGATGAGTCAGTTCTAATGGAGGTATCATCTCATTGTATGATGGCATTACTTATATCTCTCCTTCACCCATATAAGAAAGAATCAGACATGCCATTGTGGTAGGCAGAATTCTAAAATGGTCCGCATGATCTATACCCCTGGTGTTACATGCATGATTCAGTTACATCTTTGATTAGATTACATTATATGGCAAGAGTGAAAGAATTTTGTAGATGTAATTAGATCCCAAATTAGCTGACAAATTCATCAAAAAGGAGATTATCCTGAATGAACATGACTTGATCAGTTGGAAACCATTTAAAAGGATTTTGAACTTCAAGAAGGTCACAAAGAGATTCTCTTCCTGGTTTTGAAGATGCAAACCGCATCTACAACTACAAGGAAATGAATTCTGCCAACAATTATGTGAGCTGGGAAGATAAATTTGAAACTCAGATGAGAACCCTGACCTGGCCAATATTGAGATACCCTAATCAAAGACCCAACTAAGCCAAGTCTGGACGCCTGACCTATGGAAACTGTGATATAATAAGTATATAATGTTTTAAGTTCCAAAGTTTCTGGTAATTTGTTATGAAGCAATAGAAAACTAATATACCTATAGAATGTAAGGAAAATCACAACAGAACCAATACTTACCTATTAAAAGAGGCAGTGTGGTTATGGTTAAAGACTACATGGGCTCATTTCCCAACACTACCACCTATTTGCTATGCAATTTGGGCATCTTTCATCATGCTTCCATGCCTTAATGTCCTCATTATGAAAGAAGAATAAAGACAAGGCTTAACCTCAGAGGATCATTTTGAGGATTAAAGGACTTAATTTATGCAAAGTCCCTAAAAGGGCACCTGCCATGCAGTAAGCACACTATAGAACATTAGCTATCTTCATATGATGCTTTTCTACTAATTATCAATGGATCTAGATATATCAAAGACTTTCTTCATTAACAAATAAGAGTATCATCCTATTCTAAACATTCAAGGCATCTGATAAAAGATAAAATCTATCACTATATTGAGTTTCTGCAGTCCATTTCAGTCAGAAAAAAAATAAATAAATGATAAAATAATGCAAAAAAATGGTCTCAATTTTAAACTAGAAAAATAGCTGGGGAGATCTTACCATATCTGGAACTCTTTGTGCTCCCCTAAGATTTGAAGTTCAGTCACAGTTCCAAAGTAAATCATTAAAACACATGAACAGCTGCTAAACTCTCATGTTATTTCCAAGGAATTATGCAACACAAGTATTCCATATATATATATATATATATATATATATATATATATATATATATATATATA
>NC_081562.1:48727128-48771433 GCF_022355385.1 Mustela nigripes | reverse complement strand
TATATAATTGAAGGAAAATACTTTGGGGAAATCTATTTAGCTGTGGTAGGTACAAAGGTAGGTAGGTAGAAAGATGGATGGATGGATGGATGGATGGGTAGAAGGAAGGAAGGAAGGGAGGAAACAGGTGATTTGGAATCCTAATCATGAGTAGATACATCTTGAATACCTGGGTCAAATTGAATTTTAAGAAAATATCAAAAAAGTCAGCAGATTAACAAAACAGAAATTAATTTCTTGCTCACAAAATGGTTTAAAGTGAGATCGGTAGAGAAATTCCTCTCCATGCAATCATTCAGTAACCAAGACTCTCCATCTTGTAGGCTCTTCCATACCCTAGGGTTTCGTTGTTACTTGCTTCCACATGAGCCAAGGACACTTAGCATGAGGGAGCACATGTGGGAAGTTGTAATGGACCAGACTGAAAGTAGATGAATTTTCCCTTCACTTTCATTCTATTAAGGACAACTCAATCACATGGCCATACCTAACTGCAAAGGAAAAAGGAAAATACACAGTGTGGTCTTGTTGCCAGTAGGAAGAAGTGGATTTCAGAGAACAGAAAGCAGTCTCTGCCATAAGCACACATGCAATTTGGATGTGCAGCTGGTCATGCTTGACAATTTACAGAAGACAATATAACTTTTGAGTCAAAATAATCTTGTTTCCAGGGGCACCTGGGTGGCTCAGTCAGCAAAGCTTCAGATTCTTGATTACAGCTCAGGTCATGATCTCAGGGTCCTGATATGGAGTCCCTTGTCAGGTTCCGTGCTCAGCGGGGTGTCTATCTAGGATTCTCTCTCTCCCTCTGCCTCTGTCCCATGCCCCACCCTTGCATGTGTACTCATTCTCTTAAAGAAAAAAAATAAATAAGAAATCCAGTTTCCAAACTTAGCCACTTGACAGTTGTCTGATCTTAGGCAAAATACTTCCCTTCTCTGTGCCTTAATCTTATCAGTTCTTTATTTCTTAAATGAGGATTTGAAAATCCTACAGTTTAAGATTCTTATGAGATTGAAATGAGATCATATGTTTAAACTCATTAGAATAATGACTGGCATTTATTATTATCAATAGTTATAAATATTTCATTCTAACTGTATTGTTCATTTGGGAAGACAAAGAAACAAGATGTCCTATTATTTGAGCTAAGAGATCATATGTACAGAATCAGAATATATTCCAACTAAATTATTAGATTGAGAAGGTTTTAAAAGGTAGAATATTCACACAATAGAAGCTCATTCCTTGCTCTTGTAAAAGTTTTCAGGCAAGTGTTTACATTAGCAAGCATCTTTAAGGTAGTCATTCAGAGATCCAGTCTTTGTCCATCCAGGACTTGCCCAATCCATAGGGTTTTATCATCACTCTATCCCATGTGTAGAAATACACTATGCAAGAAATATGTGATGTGGTTTGAGCTAAGAATTAAGTTGTTTCAACTTTAGAATATTTGAAGCTCACAGAGAAAAAAATTACTCTAATTTAAAAATAAAATGAAAGCAACCTTAAAATATAAAGGAATTGAAAATGTTGATAGTGAGCTCTAGAGCTGAGATTCAAAATAATCTGATTATCACATATTTCAATTTAGGTTGTTTGAGATATTTTTAGATTTAACTTTTGCCACATATAAATGTGTACCACCATACCCAAGGAACTCCATGAATACTCAGGTTGGAACTGGACCTGAGCTATGTACTGCTTATCATCTGAAGCAAGTAACACTATCAATGACAAGCTGAATTCTATATAATTGAAAGGATTAATTTCCAGAGAAATTCTGAAGTCTGGATTACTGTGAGAATGCTGTGTAATCAATACAGTTATCAAAAGCAGAGAACAGCCCTTGTTCAGCATTTCTCAAAGTTGAGTTATATACAGACTTCTTTTATAGAAAACCAATTTTCACTAAGCCCCAAGAACATATCCATGGTCTTCTGGTCTTCAGATTCCAATTTGAAGAATATATCCTTAATCAAAATAACTAAGAGCAAAATATGGCCCTGCATGCCTCAACTTCTTGACTTCTCCACCATATTCCACTTCCCTGATTTCAAATCCCATACCTTCTTGGAATACTCACTCATTTTTTTATGCTGTTCTCTTCAATAAGCTTCTTGGAATACACCCCTCTCCATCTGACTGCCTTGGTTCTACGCAAGTTTACTTCTTAGGCCTTGTTATAGTTTGATGAACTCTTGCTGACCTGACAAACCTATTGGAATCCATACCCTCTACCCCATGTGCTTCATTTCACCATTTGCTAGTCAATGTTCTCACTTCTGTAGGTTTCTCTGCTTCCGAGTGCTTTCCTTGGCTGGACCATATATTAAGGAAGAGGCAGGAAGGACACTGGGTACCATCCATGTGCTGAGTCTCATGGCATCATTTCATTTATTACCCTAGTGTCCTAGGGAAATTGCTGGAGCATTTCAGCTTCCTTTCCTACCTCTGAAAAGTGGGGATGGTAACAGTTTCCTAGACTCAGATAATAGCTACTGTTTATTAACATTTTTACTACATGCCTGGTTCTCTGCCAAGCGTTAAATGTATTATCTCGTTTAATCCTTATACTGTCCCTAGGAGGTAGGTTCTTAGTATCATGCCCACATTTTTAGATGAAGAAACTGAGGCAAAGGAAAGTTAAGCAGGTCAGTCAGTTTGGGAATAGACCCCAAAGCCTTAGAATTTCCAGGTGATATCAATCCAATTCATTTGCTTCCTTCTGTAAGTACAGTAACAACAGAAACTGTTATGACTAGAGGCACATTTACAATAAATACCGTAGTCTCACTGTGTGCTAACTTAGGCAGCACTTCTGTGGTGGTTCTTTGCCACACCAGCCTGCTTTACCAAGAGTCAAGCAACACAAACTTAAATTTGACCTAGTTTAATCAAAATGTGGGTTGTGGTTCAATTATTTGACAACTGGTTACTGAGAATTTAAAATGTCTAACCACGACTATAGAGGTAGTCTTTCTCTTGTGGTCTCTTTCAGAATCTAAGGTTGTCATTTCTCATTGCCACATATAATATCGCTGTAACTCCTCCCCAAAATCTTGAAAATGCAGAGGGAGCGGCCTCCTCACAAACCCCATATTTCAATATGAAATATTCCATATTAAGGAATATCCCTTAATTCTAAGGTATGGAATTGAAGAGGCATCATGGGATAGATTTGAAATGGCATTCTAGTTAGTCAAAAAGTCCCAAATGTTAGCCCTTACATTTACTGTCTACAGTGGACTGATAGTAGCATTAGGGCCTTGATTTTCCTCAATAATAGCCTTTGGTATTTACTTCCCACTTAAGGAACAGGCAGACTCAAGTGGCAAGGAAGACAGACTGAACTCAGGAGTGCTGGTGTCAAAAGGATGGTCAGACCACAGCAAGCCGACACCCACTGGTTGTGGTTCCTTCTACTACCAGTACCATGCGAGGATCAAAGGTGGCCCAACTTTGTGGGAGCCAAGACTCATCTCTGCCCTGCTGGCCACACCCCTGCTCAGTCTATAAGGCAGGAAGTATTATGAATAACAGACAAGAATTATACACCAGATTCCAATGTAAGAGTGAGCTGTTGTTTTCCTATTTCCTGTTTGGGTCACAGGCCTTCTTCAGCTACTCTGGAATGTTAGAACTAGCAACCTGTTTTGAGTTTGGAAAGGTCTGATGTTCCTTTATGTGGGGGTGTTCACTTATCAGAAGGAAAAAAAAAAAAAAAAAGCCAGCCTCCTGCTGTCAGCAGTGCAGTGTGGAAATGTAGCACATCCTACTCTGACATTTCTTTTCTGCCTCCTGAGCCCCAGTCGCTAGATTGTGGTTTTTAGGTTGTTTTGCTTTTTATTTCTTTCTAATTGGTTTTACTCTTCATGCCAAGTGTCTTAAGTCACATTAATTAGAGATGTAATATTTTAGAAGTAACAAGGACAGCGAGTATCTGCCTTCTGCCAGGATGGACAGATGGATTTACAAATGCTTTGCCTTGTATGAAGCCCTTCTGCTGATACTCATGGAGTGGTGGATTTTGATAAGTGTTGCCCCACACCTCCACGGTTCCCATTCCCTAATCTCCAAGGGTTTAATCCACTGCCTATCTCTCAGGGAATAGCTTGAGACTTATCCAGACTTCCCAGACTTCTCTTTTCCAACCCTTGCAACAGTGACTATCTTGGGAATACCTGACATATGAGGCTTTGAGCTTTAACTCTGGCCTATCTCTCAGGGAATAGCTTGAGAGTTATCCAGACTTCCCAGACTTCTCTTTTCCAACCCTTGCAACAGTGACTATCTTGGGAGTACCTGACATATGAGGCTTTGAGCTTTAACTCTGGCCCTGTCCCCCTGGAAATTGCCACTACCTGAGACCCTAAACAGTTTGCATGACCACTAAAGGAGTGAGACCCTAAACAGTTTGCATGACCACTAAAGGAGTGAGAGAAACTGATATTTTTGGAAATGTTAGATGTTGAAGTTCAATGCATATTTTAAACACACACACACTCACACACTTTTCTATGTCTGTGTCAGTCTTCTCAATCAAATAACATTGCTCATTTAGCAAGTGTTTATCACCTACCTTCTTTGGATGCATCACCACCATGAGAGAATAAAAAGAATGCAAAGCAACAATGGCCACAGCACTTGACATATCTTAACACTTCCCAACTCATTACTATTTGTATTCCCATTTTGCAAAGGAGAAAACTGAGGCCAGGAGAGGTAAAGACCTTTCCCAAAGTCACACAGGACTGTCTGGTTCCACAGTCTACACTGTACCCACCATGCCAGGTTGTCTCCAGAATCTCCCAAGTAGCGCACTCTTGATTCTAGAGTCAAGTATCTGTCTTGAATCCTTGCATTTTGTTCAGCCCTGTTGAACTATATAGAATGACCCAGAAAGAAACATACTTTACCTCTAGCTCTCCCTGAAAGCCCTGATCCAAAAAAGCTAACAAGCCACAGGCCTCCTGCTTCCTCCTTTCAGTGCCGCACTCTTGGGCTCTAGTGTTGGGGCACCTGCTCTATCTTAGCCTTGGCACCAGCCAACACTAGCCCTAGATCTGGCCCAAACCAGCTCCCCAAAGGATCTCTTCATCCCTTCTATTTATCTATTATTTATAACCCCCAGGCCTCTAAACAGCATGCACCTATACCATCCTCTTCCTAGCCTGGGAACAGAAGTGGGGCAGAGCAAGAGAAGGCAATAGAAGGCATGAGCCTGGTCTTCCTAGATGCTATCAACAATGGTTTCCATCACACAGAGGACTTTCATTCCAGTGTCTTCACTGTAAGCCTTCAATAATTCTTTCTTCACCTATCCTGGAGGAGGTTGGAACTAGAGAGAATGAAAGACCGATAATGATCCTCTGAGAACAGCTTAAGGTTTCAAACCACTTAGGAGTATCTACACTCTTAAAAGAAAAGTAAGTACAAGAAAAACAATCCATAGTAAGTGAGAAAGATTTTAAATTTCTGAGATAGACGAGTTCCAGGTGGTTTGCAAAAGCACGGTTTTGCTATGGTGTAGAGATGAGAGCCATTAGGAACCACAGGGCTGGGTGACTTATCTTCATGCATAATGAAACATCCAGGTCAATGGACAGAGATGGGATGGAAGGTCCTTCATGAGAATGACATCAAGGTCCTCTGATTCATAGGAGTCACCTTGAGTTCAGTATATGACCGCCACTGAACAAGTAGAAGAAAGGTGTATATGTAGATGTGTCCATCTCAATAGGAAAGATTATTGGGGTGTGGAAGAGGCTAAGCTAAACCAAGGGAATGTCACTTCTATTTTTCCCTAAAATAAAGGAAATGGAAGGAATGAGATGAACATGTGCAACTAGCTTCCTACAGAAAGCATTTCAAGGTAAGTCATGTCAAAGCCATGAACCTAACCTGGGTCCATGGTTTGAGGAGGTAGAAAGTCTAGATTCCCCCAGATGGTTTAACTTCTACAAACTCCATCAAACTCAACAAGTATAGATTTATGCATCACTAATAATATCTATTATTATCACTTCATGTGATAATATAATTCTAGCCTGTGGGTATTTTAGTTAGGGAAAGACAACTACTGGCACACAGTATACCAAGTACAGAAGGAAAATAGCAGACATTAATAAAAACAATGAAAACGTTTCTCTTTCTGCGGAAGAACTCATTTGGGTTAGAGCTCCCTGAAGTATAGGGAAGAAATATGCAGTGGCAATAGAGGGGGGTGAAATGGCATTGGATAGGGAAGGTGCTATTAAAGGACAAAACAATAGAACTGGAAAAATTGAGCATTTCTCATGACAGCTCAGCCTCACCACAGCACAGACAAGTTAAAAGCATTTGCCTGGGATTTATTGGAAAGCCTATGGACAGCTGAACACAACATGGATGTCCTATTTTATTGGATTAGTTGGTAGCACATATTTTTAGCACTTAAACAAACATTTTTGTGAAATTTAGGTCTGAGAAACAGGATTCAAGTTTTGGAAATTTAGGGAAACAACTTCCCCCCAATGTGTAGGTAGAGGTGGCAGCTGCCAGGTGAAGCACCACAGAGTGAGGGCTATCCGGCCTTCCTTGGCCAGGAGTGCACAAAGTAAGCAATCTTCCTGACTTCAGGAATTCTCAAAGTCTTTAATAGATGAATGTACAATAGGACACTCCCAATAGGGAGGTACAGTAGGTGACCTGTCACAAATATATTTAACCATTAAACTCCTTTATTTGTCATGCCTATCTATTAACATCTGCAATAATGTTCTATTGAATCCAGTTTGAAAAACAATAAGCTCATGATGATTGATTTTATGTATTGACTTGGCTGGCCACAGTGCCCAAATATTTAGTCAAACATTACTCTGGATGTTTTTGTGAGTATGTGTGGAAGAGATTTTCATTTAAATCAGTACTTTGAGTCAGACTGCCCTCCACAGTGAAGGCGGGCCTCATCCAATCAGTTGAAGACCTGAATAGAACAAAAGGCTGCCCTCCCCTGGGCAAGAAGGAATTCTGCTGGTAGACCACCCTTTAGACTTCACCTGCAGTGCTGGCTCTTTCTGGCTTGCCAGGAGGCTGGCTTTGCATCCAAACTGCAACCTTTCCCTGAGTCTCCAGTTTGCCGACCTTTCCCCTCAGATTTTCAACTCCAAAGCCTCCACAGTAACATGACCCAATTTCTTAAAATGAATCTATATCAAATTTTTCTGTATCTATACATACTATTGGTTCTGTTTCTCTGGAGAATCCTGACTCACATACTAAATTACTGTAAGTTTGGAAAATAAAATGGAGTATATTTCCAGGTAGTCAGATTAACTATTATTCATGGCAAAAGAGTAAGAGGAATGTACATATTTCTAATGCACCATACAACATATTTTGAGATAAAGGACAGCTAAAAACCCAGGCACTGAGACCAAATATTAAACATTTCAGAACAAAGTGGATCTTAAAAAGCAAAAGCACCAATAAAAGAACTAAGGGATCAAAACATCAAATGAAAAAAATTCTGGACTTTTATTGAGGTCTTATCTAAGGCAAGCCAGACAGACCGAAAGCTTTTAGCTGACATGCAGGCAGAAGCTTCAGCTCAGTTTGGCTTATGCGTTCATGCTCTAAAAGCAAAGCCACAGAAAGAGGGACGTGGAGTCACATGCTTCTGCATGAAAAAGGCACAGCCAGAGAAAAACTAAAGAAAAGTCAAAGTGTAGAATCGGTACAAGGTTTGTGAGGGAAAGGCCCAAGACAAGGTCCCAGGGTCCTTACTAATCTCACCCAGTGTGAGGCAAGGAGCCAGGAGCAAGACATCCCACCCTTCTGGGCAAAGGCTTCACCTTCTTCTCACATATGCTACTTTGATGGCTCTAGAGTTATCACAGCTTCTATTAACGATTTCTAAGCTTCCACCCCACAATTCTCCTTAACTGTGCTTATGGTACACCTATTACCTGACACAATAACTATATTTATTTGGTTTCAATATTATGTGGTCTCCTAAAAAGAATTTGATGTTTATTATAAAAACAAGGACATATAATTAAAAAGAGTGAAAGATAAAAGTCAACAAATACAGAAGAAAGGGAAGATTATGTTCTGTTTAAAGAGAAAAACCATAGAAAGAACAGCTAAATTTGAAATTCAATTCAATAAGCATTTACTACCAGACTTCTTTCCAAATCTAATTTCTTCACCATTATTGCACAGAGGTTAGGAAGGCTGCCATTTGCCTGCTATCACCTTGAACCCAGTTACTTAATTCTCTGTGACTCTATTTCTCTATCTATAAAATGGAGGTAATGGGGGAAAAATAAAACTTGCCCAGAAATTAGCACAACTTCAAATTCCTGCTTATTTCTTCCATTTCTAACCTAGTGAAAGTTCCTGAAAGAAGTCTAAGAGAGAAAGGGTCAACATTTATATGTTAGCACTCTACAAACTAACTCATTCAATCACCATAGCTTTGAGAAAACATTTTTTAAAAAGATTTATTTATTTTTGAGAGAGAGACTGAAAGAGAGCACAAGTGGGAGGGGCAGGGAAAGGAAAGAAAATCTCAAGCAGATTCATTGCTAACCACAGAGATGCAGGGCTCAATCTCACAATCCTGAGATTAGGACCTGAGCTAAAACCAAGAGTTGGTCGCTCAATGGACTGCACCACCCAGGTGCCCCATAAAACATTTTATCAATATATAGATAAAATGAAAACTGAGAGATCCTAGAACTTAGATCAGAAGCTGCAAGTGACCTAAAATCTACTCTCTTGTGAAGCAAAGAATGGAGTGATGCTCCATGAAGCAGGATCCCCAGGTCAACCTTCCTTAGAATCACTCAAAATGCTGTTCCTAGAGTCTCACTAAGACCTACTTAATTGTATTCTCTTGATAGTAGAATTTGATAGAATCTTGATAGCAGAATTTGAATTTCTTTTTTTAAAAAGATTTTATTTATTTATTTGAGAGAGAGACAGTGAGAGAGAGCATGAGGGGAGAAGGTCAGAGGGAGAAGCAGACACCCCTTGGAGCTGGGAGTCCAATGTGGGACTCGATCTTGGGACTCCAGGATCATGACCTGAGCTAAAGGCAGTCGCTTAACCAACTGAGCCACCCAGGTGCCCCAAAATTTGAATTTCGTGATGGTAGTGGTTTTAACAAGCCAACCACTGCCATGATTCTTCTGTATACTCAAGAGCCACTGGTTTATTGCTCAGGAGCATGGACTGTGAAATTAGGCCTGGTCCTGGTTTTTCTCTGTTCCAGATATGTGACCTTGGGCAAATTACTCAACCTTTCTAAATTTTTTACTTTATCCAAAATATGGAGATTATAGAAGCTCGTAGGTTTACCGCAGTGAGGGGCACCTAGGTGGCTGAATTGGTTAAGTGACTGCATTCAGCTCAGGTTGTGATCCTGGGGACCTGGGACTGAACCCTATGTCAAGCTCCTTGTTCAGCAGAGTGTCTTCTTCTCCCTCTCTCTCTGCTCCCCCCCCACCTCGTGCTCACTCTCTTTCTCTCCTCCACCCCAATAAATAAATAAATAAAATCTTTTTTTAAAAAGGTTACTGCAATGATTAAATAACAAATGCTTAGAGCCAAGTTCAAGGTTTGGAACATGGTAATTATTACTTTCTCCATATAACATAACTTGATTTCCTTTCTGCTTCCTCATTCAACTCTAAGATTCACTAGCTTTGACTTCTTCTCCATCACTTAACTGAAACAAGTCAAGTGAACATTACCAGTGGCCTCCTTGCTAATGCAGTAACCTTTTTCCAATCTCATGCAGCTTTGAATCCATTTTGTCCCTCACTTATTCATTAAAACTCTATTGTGCATCTGTTCTGGGCCAGACAATGGACCAGGCAGAAGGTATATAATGATGAATACAGCAGATACAATATCTACCCTCACAGACTTTTCAAGCCTATGCTAGGAATAGTGATTTCAGTAAGTAACCATATGGTGCTATAAAAGAACAGTTTGTCCTAAAAGAAAATGACAGAAAGGACATTCTGTCAAAGAGGGTCAGGGAAGGTCTGAAACTTGAGAAGGAACCAGGTATGAAAATAATAGTAATAGTTCTCAGGGTTCCTGGGTGTTAAAGTCAGTTAAGCATCTGACTTTTGATTTGGGCTCAGGTCATGATCTCAAAGTCCTGAGATGGAGCCCCATGTTTGGCTCCACACTGGACATGGAGCCAGCTTAAGATTCTCTTTCTCCTCCTCCCTCTGCCCCTTCCTGCATGCTCTCTCTCTCTAAAAACAAACAAAGTTTTCAGAGAAGGAACAGCAGCATGTGGGAAGACCCCGAGGTAGAAAAGAGCTTGTCCCATTGGAGGAAGAAAGAGAACATCCATATGGCTATACAAGAAGAAGGATGACAGAAAATAAACTGGGAGAGCAGGCATGGGCTCAGCCATGTAAACTGTCATGAAGGTTTGGGCTTAATCCCTAGGGCAACTTGTGGCTATTAGAAGACTGAGCCAGAGGATGAAATAATCACTGTGGCTATGATGTGGATGGATTAGACAGGGCACAGAAGAGAAGATGAAAGAACAGTTGGTTTGGATAGCTTGGATTTGAGTTCTGAAAATGGAGGTAGACACACAAATGGGAGAATTTAAGAAATATTCAGTGGAAAATTGAGAAAATCTGGAGAAGAACTGGAAGTGGAAAATAAAAAAGAGGTGTCATGAACTATTTTGAAGCTCAAGGCTGAGCAACTAGCAGAATAGAAGAGCCATCTATCAAGACGAGGCATGAAATATTCCCCTGGGGAAGTGCCAGGATCTGTACATTTGTAGAAATCACCTTCATGATTCTGATGGCTAGCCTTTGTTGAGAAAAGGCAACTTAGAAAGGTGGTATAGAGAATAGCAGTCAAGTTTAATAACTAACAACCTTATCTTTCTTTGGAAGTTGTTTGCCTTGTTCAAGTCTTGTCACTTCCTGGCTATATTACTGGACAAGTTGGTTTCTTCATCTATAAAATGAAAATAATAATAGAACCTGCTTTGTCGGTACTATAAAGGTGGTTATTTTATAAAATATTTGGAGCACTTTCAAGCTACCATTTTTAGATCAGTTGAATAAGCAGGTGCTTTCATATCTCCAAGATCTTGCCCTGCCCTGTGCTTGACAGATTCATCTGTTTCCATGCAATGACTTCCTGTATTCTTCATGGATAGCTTTCCTTGACTACTCCTCCTACCACCACTGACCCCAGCCAACCATCTAAGCCATTTCTCCTGCTTGCATGATCATATAATTTAACACATCATATTAGAGTTATACTTCATTGTTTTCTGAATAAGGCTTAGAACTCCTAGAAGTAGCTGGCCTTATCTTATACAAATTTATATCCACAGAAATTAGTCTGTTTTCATGGCTCAAAGCCCAGAATGAGTTTGTTGGATTTAGATTAATTTAGCTACCTAGAGCAATCTATACTTCAATGCCATCCCATTCAAAATTCCACCGGCATTTTTCACAGTGGTGGAACAAACAATCCTAAAATTTTTATGGAACCAGAAAAGACCCCAAATTGCTAAGGAAATGTTGAAAAAGAAAAACAAAATTGGGGGCATCACGTTGCCTGATTTTGAGCTTTACTACAAAGCTGTAATCACTAAGACAGCATGGTACTGGCTCAAAAACAGACACATAGACCAGTGGAACCATATATGGACCTGCTCTATGGTCAAATAATCTTCAACAAAGCAGGAAAAAAAAACATCCAGCAGAAAAAAGACAGTCTCTTTAATACATGGTGCTGGGAAAATTGGACAGCTATGTATAGAAGAATGAAACTCGACCATTCTCTTACACCATACACAAAGATAAACTCGAAATGGATAAGAGACCTCAATGTGAGGCAGGAATCTATCAAAATCCTAGAGGAGACCCTAGGCAGTAACCTCTTCAACACCAGCCACAGCAAATTCTTTCAAGACATGTCTCCAAAGGCAAAGGAAACAAAAGCAAAAATGAACCTTTGCGACTTTATCAAGATCAAAAGCTTCTGCACAGTCAATAAAACAAAGAGGCAATCCACGGAATGGGAGAAGATATTCGCAAATGACACTACAGACAAAGGGCTGATATCCAAGATCTATAAAGAACTCCTCAAACTCAACACTCGAAAAAACAGATAATCTTGTCAAAAAATGGGCAGAAGACATGAATAGACACTTCTCCAAAGAAGACATATTAAAAAAAAAAAAAAAAAAGGAGAAGAAGACAACGATGATGACATACAAATGGCTAACAGACACATGAAAAAATGTTCATCATCACTAGCCATCAGGGAAACCCAAATCAAAACCAGGTGGTGTAAGGTGGTGTAAGGTGTAAGATACCACCTTACACCAGTTAGAATGGCCAAAATTAACAAGATAGGAAACAACAAGTGTTGGAGAGGATGTAGAGAAAGGGGAACCCTCTTACACTGTTGGTGGGAATGCAAGTTGGTGCAGCCACTTAGGAAAACAGTGTGGAGATTCCTTAAGAAATTAAAAATAGAGCTACCCTATGACCCTGCAACTGCACCATTGGGTATTTACCCCAAAGATACAGAGTTAGTGAAAAGAAGGACCATCTGTACCCCAATGTTCATAGCAGCAATGGCCACAGTTGCCAAACTATGGAAAGAGCCAAGATGCCCTTCAATAGACCAATGGATAAAAAAGATATGGTCCATATATACAATGGAATATTATGCCTCCCTCAGAAAGGATGAATACCCAACTTTTGTATCAACATGGATGGGTCTGGAGGAGATAATGCTGAGTGAAATAAGTCAAACAGAGAAAGTCAATTATAATATGGTTTCACTTACTTGTGGAGCATAAGGAATAACACAGAGGACATTAGGAGAAGGAAAGCAAAGGTGAACTGGGGGAAATCGGATGGGGAGACAAACCATGAGAGACTGTGGACTCTGAGAAACAAACTGAGGGTTCTGAAGGGAAGGGGAGCAGGAGGTCAAGTAAGCCTGGTGGTGGGGATTAAGGAGGGCACGTATTGCATGGAGCAATGGGTGTGGTGCATAAACAATGAATCTTGGAACACTGAAAAAATGAAATAAAATTAAAATAAATTAAAAAAACAAAAAATTAAAAAATAAATGAATTTGGCTAAATTAAAAGCAGAATACTCTTAGGGAATGCATCTCACAAATTCTCTTGTTTAATTTTATGGTATCATACGGATACAGACACAGCGGGTTACACCCAAGGGATATAAAAAATTCACCCTAAATGTCTATTTAGGCCCAAACTTAAGCCTAAACCAGTCATGCCAAACATAACACCTTTCTTATCTACCTCTCACCTCTGCTTTGTTCTTCCTGAGCAATGTGGGGCCCATGCCTTTCTGTGGAACAGAAGGGGGAAGGGAGGTGCGGAGGAAGACACACTCCTACAACTTTACAAAACTTTCCTTCACCCTAGTGAGGAAAAGAAGATAGAGAGAGAATTGCTACTGTATGTGCCAGAACAAGCATGCTCAGGCTGCTTTGAGTCCCTTCTTACCATGTGCTCTGGTGTAGACTGTCCAAATATCAGTAGGTAGATACCAATATTAATACTGTAGCAAGCCACCCTGGAACCACCTTTGTAGTAGGACCTGTGGTTTTTACCATGCTCTTGCATGGAAGCACAACTTGTTTTCTTTTATGCTACTGCTTCTGGAGTCTCCAAATCCCAGAAAATATGTGTGACACACTAGTTGTGCATTTTAAACCAAAATACTTTCAGAATTTGGTCTTTCAATGCTAAGGTTGCTAAAGTTTTCAATCTCCAGAAAGTATATAGGAGGTACTACTCCTGCATTTTAAACTATAATAATTTAATAAAAGGTTTGAATTCCTACAGGAAAAGATGAAAGAACTTTTCATTCTACCATTTCATCTCAAGGCATAGAGGCAAAGCAAGAGGCAGTCTGACATATACAAGCAGACAGTTCTGGAGCCAAACAAACCTTACACAAATCCTGATTCCTTCACTTTTTAGTGTGTGCTCATTAGAGTTGTTAACAATAATAATACTAATAGTAATACTAACACTTTTATGTGTTTACCATATCACACACTGTTTATATGCTTTATATACAGTGACTTAATCTTTTTTTTTAAGATTTTATTTATTTATTTGACAGACAGAGATCACAAGTAGACAGAGAGGCAGGCAGAGAGCTGAGCAGAGAGCCTGATGCGGGCCTTGATCCCAGGACCCTGGGATCATGACCTGAGCCAAAGGCAGAGGCTTTAACCCACTGAGCCATCCAGGGACCCCTACAGTGGCTTAATCTTAAGAAAAATAAAGCCCACAAGGAAGACCCTACTATCATATTTCCCAGGGAAGAAAATGAGGCACAGAAAGGTTTAGTAACTGGTACAAGCTAAGTAATAGCAGAGCCAGGATTCAAATCCAGGCAGTGTAGCTCTAAACCCATGTAATCTGGCTCCAAATACATATGCCTACATCCATTGCATTCCCCTGTCCCCCTGTACCTCAGGAGCACATCATCCAACTCTCAGAATCTAAGCTTCCTGGTCTATAAAAGCAGTTCTAATGAGGCTGACCTCAGTGAGGCCTGAAGAAAATGTAAAAAAATGTAAACAGAATCCCAGACACCCAAATGGGTACTCATACTAGATAAAGTGCCTTTAATTTACAACTTGTTCATAAGGTGTTTTTAGAATTCTAGATAAATTCTAATAAAAATTCTAATAAAAGTCAGAATCTAGAGGGCCTATGGACAACAAATGTAATGGCTGGAATGGACAAATTAGAGGCCTTAAATTTCAAGTTTCCCAAAACTCAAACTGATTGAGAAGGCAGTCTGAACTGACTCTGAAGCCAACTATTTCAACACTTCTCAATAAACTGTGGCTTTTATGGACAGAAGTCCACCAACAGGTAATGACCAGAAGAAGTAAGGGCCCAAAGCTTGGAGAACCCAGAGGGAGACCAATTATTTAGAGCTGGATAGGCTAGTTAGAAAAGTCCTTGAAACATGATTAGAACATTTCCAGGAAGAGAAGAGGAAAGGCCAATGTCACGAGAGGAATTTGCATGATCATAGCACAGAGAACTCCCTTCACACACGGATAGTGAAGGGGGAGTGGGCTCTTAACAAGAGAAAGAGTAAAGGAGGCCTGGGAACAAGTCCTGACAGACCTTGAATGTCACATGATGAAATGCAGGCTTGACTCTCTATGCCACAGAAGCCATCAGGGTTTTGTTTTGTTTTATTTTTAAAGGAAAGGGATTATGCTAAGTGAAATAAGTCAAGCAGAGAGAGTCAATTATCATATGGTTTCACTTATTTGTGGAGCATAACAAATAGCATGGAGGACGTGGGGAGTTAGAGAGGAGAAAGGAGTTGGGGGAAATTGGAAGGGGAGGTGAACCATGAGAGACTATGGACTCTGAAAAACAATCTGAGGGGTTTGAAGGGGCGGGGGAGGGGTTGGGGTACCAGGTGGTGGGTATTATAGAGGGCACGGATTGCATGGAGCACTGGGTGTGGTGAAAAAATAATGAATACCGTTATGCTGAAAATAAATAAATTTAATTTAAAAAAAAAGAAATAAAATGGAAAAAAAAAAGGAAAGGACATCCTCAGACTGGTGCTTTAGCAAGACAGTTTGTGTGGTGTTGTGTGTGGATTAAAGTGAAGAGCACAGGTATGAGGGAGACTGACTATGAAGGAGACAGTGTAAGGGAACATCTGATTTTCTTTCTCACCAATATAATAAAATATACACCAAAATACACCAACATACCAAAATCTTAAGAGAGAAGGGCCAAATGTTATTTGTCACTGGACTAAAAATAGAAATACAGCATTACTACCACTAAGGAAGACCAAACTAAAAAATTATAGTCGTTAGCAAACTGCCACATAAAATTTCGGATGTGCGAAGAAATGCAATTGTAGAATTACGTACATATTTCCACCAGATAACGGAATCTGGACAAAGTATATGAAGCAAGCAGAGAAGTAAACAAAATGTTCCAAGCTCAAGAAGTGCCTTACTTTTCACCAAGAAGAGCCAACGTTGCTTTCTTTGAAATCAGCTTTCATATGCCCTTGAAGAGAAGCTGATAGAGTGTTGTGGAAAACTCGACTTCTGAAATCATGATGAAAACTGCAACTCAACACAAGCAAACTGGTACTATGTCAGAGTGACAAGTTCCTGAACTTTTGACCCACACACCCAAA
Source organism: Mustela nigripes (assembly GCF_022355385.1). Classification (NCBI taxonomy): domain Eukaryota; kingdom Metazoa; phylum Chordata; class Mammalia; order Carnivora; family Mustelidae; genus Mustela; species Mustela nigripes. The sequence goes on along the minus strand of NC_081562.1, from coordinate 48,755,204 downwards.
AAAGTGGAGTGAAAGAATGTTTCAGAAGAGTCATGTGAGAGCAGTAGAAAAGAACAGGCCTCTTCCCCACATTTAACCAGGGGGAATGGGCGCTGAGTTACTGAATGTGGTTTTCTACACTGGCCAGTGATCCTCCCACAGAATCCCAAACCAAACACCATTTCTTCAAGGTCCCTCCTTTTAAGCTGTAGGTTCCCTATTAAATATCTTTCCCCATATTCATCATCTTCGATACTTGTATGGGTAATTAGTCTAAGTGTTTTTCTCAAACACTTTTAACTCTTCTTTAAATATTTTATGTATGCATACTGTATTTCCTTAATTTAAGTACAAATATTTAGGTATCTTTCTGTAATTTTATTATCATGGCTTACGTGGCATGTAAAAATTAAAAACCAAACAACAGTCACAATAATAGCTAAGACCTTTTGAATGCTAACCATGTGCTCAGCATTGTTGCCACAGCTGTATTTTAACTCACTTAATCATTACAAGTACATGAGGTAGCTACTGTCACTGCCCTCCAGCTTACACCTAAAAAAAACCGAGGCATGGAAAGATTTTTATCTTTACCTCACTCATAATGCCAGTACGTGTATGATCTCAGGCAGTCTGATACCAAACTGTGCTCCAATGAACCTTCCAATTAGCAATAATTGCACCTCGGATAATCCTCATTGGCTACGATACTGCCACTGTGCAAAGCTCCAAAGTACCTTTTAATAATTTTTTCCTTGAATTCAAATTCCAAAAGGAAAACAGAAAAAAATGGAAACCAGAGGCCCTAGATAGGAGCTACAGACAAGATTGGTTCAGGGAAGGTTTGGCTTTTAAAAATGTAGGAAACAATCTTCCTATGATCTCTGCAAGATTACGTGATCCATCCTAGTACAGCATCATCTCTGACATCAATGCCAAAGGCAACATGGTTTCCTGGACTTCTGCCTCCCCTGCAATGCCTTTATCCTAATGTACTGCCACTTACTGGGATCTGAGGATAAATGTGAATATAGTAGATACAGTGGTGGTAAGTAGAAGCAGCATCCCAAATAGAAAACAAACCCATTAATTACTGAAACAGTGACCTCTTCGCTCACTTTTTGGTTAGCTAATAGCCACAACTGGCCAGTGAGAAGAGGGAGGAGGAAGGATTTCAATGACCCCAGAAGATTTCAGAGCAGAGAACAGAGCAGCATTAGCCTGGCACTGTTCTTTGGTACCAAGTCTCCAGGTCAACCACTGCAGTAGGTACTCATCTGCTTTTGGGTGCTGTTAGCCCATAAAGCAAACCCCACTGGAAAGTACGGCTGAGCTGTGAGTGCTATAGGTATCTCCATTCTGTCCTGGTCCTTTGAGCCTCTGTGTTTCTATGGGTCTACTCAATGTGATTCCACTTTGACTTCTCCAATATTGAAGAAATATTGGCTTCTCTCGAGCTCTCAGGTCTCAGAATATTCTCTTCTTTGGTTCTATCCCTATATCACTTGCCCATTTGGCCAGCTACCCATGTTCTCATGAAAGGAAATTTTCAGAATATCACAACAGAGTGCAAACTCTAGATCAAACTGCACCTTTACTCATTCTTATCCTTATCATACCCACCACTTACCCTTGTGTATCATGCACAAGGCTTATTCTGGGCATAACTCGGGGTAGGGAGATTGTTATGCATCTGAGGTCCTGTTTGGTAGGCCTTCAGTAATGACATGAAAAGCATCACATCAGATTGTTGTCTGATCTGTTTACAGAGTTTACAAAGATGGCTACAATTCTTCCAATTCTTATGTGTGTGTCTCTTTGCAATGTAACTTTGTCACCACCCATTAAGACTAATTCCTCTCCCCGGACTGTAAACTGGCCCTGTGTCTTCACTTAAGCAGAAGGGGTATGAAATGACTTCAGACCCTTAGCTTTAAAAGGCCTTTAAGCTTTTGCTCTTAGGCTCTTGCTGCCCTGAGACCACCACATAAGGAATCCTGGGCCAACCTCCATGAGGATAAGAGACCATCCCCGGGCAAAAACTAGATCCAAACTCAAGATACGTGAGAGAGGCCCTCCAGGCACGGTTGTCCTGCCAGATGACTACAGTAAGAACAGTGACCCCAGGCAGACCAGCAAACTAATCATCCAGCTGAGCCCTGTCCAAACTGCTAAAACACAGCAATTAATAAGCAGGAAAAAAAAGTTTTAAAGTTTTTTTTTTTTGAAGAAACAGCTAATTGATAAAAACTCCAAATGAAAATTGAGACAAGAAACAAATAAATCATGTATTACCACAATACAATATACTCTTTTTAATAATCAAATTAAAGTTTTATATATTGTCTAACTGCCCTTCCACTATTACCTCTCCTACACACACACACACACACACACACACTCCCTCTTTCTCTCTCACTCTCTCTTCAATCTCCCACCTGCCCTGTTCATCTCTTTTGGGCATCTCATTTCTCAGTGTCCTTACTGGTATATTGCCAGCTCAGTTTTCTTTTGTTTTGTTTGTTTTGTTTTGTTTAATTAGCTCTTTTCCCATAGATCCAGTTCCTTCAGTCTATGAGGAGTAGCTATCACTTACTATGTGTCAGAAACTGTTCCTCACCATTATTCCATTCATTTTATATATAAGAAAGCTGAGGTGCAGTAGATTAAGTCTACTCAAAGTCCCAGAGCTAATCATGAGTGAAGAGGTAGGATTTGAATCCAGGCAGGAAGGCTCAATCAAGTCCATGCCCTTAAGAACTACACTATATTGCACCACACTCTCTAGTGGCCCCTAGGCTCTCCAAGCCTTACATGTCCAAAACAAAAATCGTTATTCTTCTCTCACAAATATCCTACTCTTCAAATTCCCTACTTTGATAATGGATTACCATTTACTTATATGCCTAAAAAACCTCCCCCATGTTTAAGGAGAAACCATATCCTATGGTTTCCCCACCATCACCTTACATCAGGAGACCATGGTCTTTATCTTACAAAATTGGAAGTAGACTTGTTGCTAGTGTCCTTATCTGTGACTGAACAGGTCAGCAATTTTCCTTTTTCTTTCCCCCAATCCATGTCTACATCACCACTAAGAAGAACATACATTCTCAATGAAATAGCTTACCTTGAGAGGTACAAGATAAGTAGCCAGAGTGGTATGATTATGGGTACAACTGTGTGTTTGCAGGGAGTGTTACTTGAAGACAGGCTAACCAACTCATTCCAGTTTACCCCAGATTTTCCTATGTCAGCAATGAAAATCCTGCATAGCATGAAACTGCTCATTCCCTGATCTACAAGCCAGGATGGCTGGTCACCCTCCTTAAGGAAGATGATTAACTAAGTGATTGAATGTAGGAGTCTATGCTGATATCCAGCCTCCAGTGAAACCAGCTGGAGTTATGCCTTTTTTCTTCTTTTCACGAAATTAACCAGAAAGAGAGGAGATGGTTATACCACCAATTTCATAAAACCTCACTTAGGTCAACAAACCAGCAGCTTTTGAAACAGATGACTGTTCTTTCCTTCTTAAAATATCTTCTTCACTTGGTTTCCAGCATTACACTCTCCTGGTTTCTACTAGCCTTAACTTTCAATGTCCTTTAATGATTCCTATCTCACCACCTAATTGTTGGAAAGCCCCAAGTTTCTATATTTGACCCTATGGTTTCCTTTATTGGTATCCATTAGATAGGTGACCTTATCTAGTGAACCCTAAAGTTCACAATCAATTTTAGTTTAAATATAGCATCAAAGAAAGGTCAAAATGTCACCTCTATTACTGATTATTGAAATACTTATACTGCAGAATGTAATTCCAGGCAAAGCTCAATTCTGTTACAACTATTGCATGTGGTGGTCCTTGTCCTTCTGCCTGGAACTCTGTAGAACTATATTTTCCCCTTGAATCACCAGGTAACTAGACTTGCTAATATTCTGCTGACTATCTCATTCACTCATAGGAACATTTGTTTAACCACAGGCTTCTCCTAGTGCAAGCTGCATCTTGAAAAATAGTCTGGAAGCTTAGAAAATTTATACTCTCTGAAGGCAGACATCCCAAAAAGATACAAGAAAATTAATGAAGCTTGGTTCTTTCTCCAAAACTCACCAATCAAATTATGTCAGTCCTCCTCCTAGAAAAGAGGGACTCCCAAAACAATGATAAGTCAGGACTATAACACTGATGGAGGTTCCTCATAGGAATATAGAAACTGGGTAATATGTGTTCTCCCTATAATAAATACCATGCTTATGTTAAATCTTTTCATTACATCTCCAGCTTCCATCTCGTCCCTGATATTCACCTGCCTACTCAATGTCTCTGCTTGGAACTCTAATTGACATTTCAAACTCCACATGTCTAATAGAGAATTTGATATTTCCCCCAACTATCTTCTTCATTTCTGTATTGTATGCCAGGTTTCTAGGATAGTATTGCTGCCACAATAAAATACGCAGGCTGGGAAGTGTAAACAACAGAAATTTGCTTTCTCACAGTTCTGGAAACTAGCAGTTTAAGGTGCCAGCATGGTTGGTTTCTCCTGAGATTCTTCTCCTTGACTTGCAAGTGACCACCTTCTTGCTGTGCCATCACACACCTTTTCTCTATGTACACATAGCCCTCTTGTCTTCCTTCTCTTATAAAGACACAAGCACTATTGGACTACAGCCCCACTTTTGTGATTTCATTTAACCTTAAATTCTTCCTTAAAGTCCCTATCTCCAAAGACAGTCATATTGGGATTTGGCTTTCAACACAGGAAGTGGGGTTGAGGAAAGACACAATTCAGCCCATGACTAGTCCTTCCACAGATGTCCTCCATTTCAGGATATGGTACCACCATTGATCAGTTGCTTTGGCCAAAACCTTAGGAATCATGTAGGCTACCAAATTACTCACATTGTACATCCAGCTCAGTAGCAAGTATGTCAACTCTATCAATTCCACATCCTACCACTTCCACTAGGGACTTCAGGTTCAACCTTCCTCTTATGCCTGCTCTACTGCAACAGACTCCTGATTGGTTTTATTGCTTCCTTTCTTGCCCTGCCACAGCCTACTTTCCATATATTCACCGGAGATAGCTTCAAAAGTAAGTTGGATATCATTACCTCCCTGATTTCAACACCCCAAATGGCTTCTCATTATACTTAGAACAAAGCCCAACTAACTATAGTTAATGACTATAAATATATAAATGACCCACCATCATCAACTCCTGCTTATCTCTCTGTCCTTATTGAAGATCTGCATGTACTCTCTCTCTCTAAAAAAATAAAATAAATTAAAATAAATATCCTGAAGAACTTTATGCCAGTAACTCAACAACTTTAATAAAATGCACAAATGTACTGAATAGCATGAGCTACAACAGCTCATTCAGGAAGGAAGAACTACATTTTTAATAGCCCTGTATCTATTAAGAAATTAAATCTACTTTTTTCTGCCTTTTTAAAGATTTCTTTTTATTTTCTTTTTACTCTAAAATAAAAAAGCAAAAGTAGAAAAAATTTTTTTTCAGGGGTACAGGTCTGTGATTCATCAGTTTTATGTAATACCCAGTGCTCATTACAACACATACCCTCCCCAATCTATTTTTAACTGCTGCATGTTAAAGAAATTGAATGAAAATCTTTTCCACAAGGAAAACTGACTGGTTAATTCTACCAAGCACTTAAGCAAACAAGACAGAATATCTAAACAAACCCTTCTAGAAAACTGAAGAGGAAGAAATACTTACCAACTCATTTTCTGAGACTAGCATTAGTCGAATACTGAAACCAGGTGAAGACAGTAATAAAAACTAAAGACAAATATGCCCCAGACCCAGAGATGTAAAAATCCTTAACAAAACTTTAACAAGTTGAATGTGACAATACAGACAAAACATCACAGATCAGGACCAAGTGGGGTTCATCCCAGAAGTATAGTGCTAGAAGAAGTTCAAGGAGGCCGGTTTGGCTAGACTGAATGAGCTGGGAAGTAGGAAGAAATCTGAGCAGTAAAAGAAAGGAGATCATGAGGCCTGTGCACATGTTCAAATCATCTGACTTAATTGGTTCCAGTGACACTGAACTAAACAGGCAATACTAATGGTAAGCATTTGAGACCCTTTTATAGGCAGACTGGGAGGATTTGGGGGATAGAGTAAGTATCACAGAGAACTGTCAACCTCATCCTAAGGATTTGGATTTTCAATCCCAGGGAAAGGTACTTGGGAAGCCAGTGCAGGGTCTAGAGTGGAAGACTGATATACCATCTTTTGTGTTTTAACAGCATATTTTGTTGAGAACATATTTTAATAGACCAAGGTTAGAATCTTGGAGACCAAATAATAATATGTAAAGCATTTTATAAATAATAAACAAGTCAATATTAATAATTAGTACTGTATTAACAGTCATTTTCTTAGTGCACCATTTCTGACAAGCTGCTCTACATAGACTTCTTATAAATAACAGTCTTTTGATAAAATACATTTTGGTGGGGAGGGCTCTCAGAGGAATGTGGAGAACCCGCATTCCTTGGATATGTATTAAAGTACAATGGAGCTAACCCTTCATTGTCAGAAACAAAATGTCATGCTGAATAATAGAACCCTAGAATAATACAGCATTCCTTAATGTGATGTGGTTGGTCCTGACTTGATTGTGATGCCATAAATATACAATATTTAACATTATTCCAAAGAGCTCATCTCCTTTAAAGCACCCACCTATAGTTATTTTCCCCCTGATTGATGGTCAGAGACCCCTTTTAGGGTTTAATTCCTACTTGTGCTGGAATAATCCAGAAGAAGCTCTATCTCCTACAAGGCACAAAATTTCCCAGGCCTAAAGACAGTGGATATGATATTTATCTACAATGGCCAGAGACAATTTAAACCTTCAGAAAGTAGAGAACCAGAAAGACTGAGAAAATAGAGCCAAGGCTACAACCAGGTAAATGGAACCAAAGATATAGTCCAAAACATGAAGCAGCAGTGGATAACAAGCTTGTGTTGAGGAAGAGTCTAAATCAAGATTGTGTTCATGGGTAAGGTGGTGAATATGGAATACACAATAGAATTTTCTTTTTTTTTTTTAAGATTTTATTTATTCATTTTACAGAGAGAGATCACAAGCAGATGGAGAGGCAGGCAGAGAGGGAGATAGAGGGAAGCAGGTTCCCCACTGAGCAGAGAGCCCAATGCGGGACTCGATCCCAGGACCCCGAGACCATGACCTGAGCCGAAGGCAGCGGCCCAATCCACTGAGCCACCCAGGCGCCCTAGAATTTTCTTTTAAAAAGGATCTGGAATATGTTTGAGGGTGGGGTAGCCATTAGTACTAAGTGGTTTAAAAAACATATAATCCAATACATGCCTAATTTAGTGCTCTTCAACATTATGATTTAATTTGTTTTAACACTCTTAAAAGAATAATGCAATGATGAGAGTATTTGGCTCCTTTGCATTTTGGAGGCAGTAAATACCCTGTAGAGAGTTATCAACCCCATCCACATATAAAGTCAGTTCTGCTGACATGTAAATGTTTTTCACAGGTAGACACTGCAGTTTCTATTTAGCACATGGGCCTTCCACCTGGGGAAGTCCAGCTTGGCAATGACATTTCGGTCCAGCTCATAAAGTTTACCTATTGGCTGCTGTGTGCTTTATAGTGATGCTTTCTAAAGCTAAAAATTATTTGGATAACAAAAGTGATGAGCCAACTAACCCACATATGTCATATTGAAATCTTAGGAGGAAATTGTGCCTACTAGACATATACACATGCACACAACCAGATTTAATATTTGAGTTTCACCAGGTTCTATTAAATGGCTTCAGAATGTTTGAAACATATCAAAAATTTCTGAGAAATCCTTATTTTGGTATTTTCCTGACAGAAATGTTTGTGCAATAAAATTTTTCTTTTACTCAGTTATCTACTCATTCAATAAACACTACTGAAGTCTATACTTAATAGTTAGCACTCAGCTTATAACGATGAAAAGCAAAGGTGCCTGCACTCAAGGACTTCAGTTTAGTGAAGGATAGAAGCATATGCAAGTAGCTACTACTCAAAGAGACAAGCTGATCAGAGAAATATAAACAACTACTTAAGGTTAAAGAGAAGGAAGTGACTGCCGGGGTCTTTGAAGACCAACAGAGAGTTATTATGACCTGGATCTTGATGGATTGGAAAAATTTTCTGAAAAGGAGAAGAAGAAAGACAGAAGGAACAAAGCCTGAATGACAGAAGGAACAAATAACAAAACACCATAAAGTGTCTAGTTATTTACTACAGTAATCAACCTGCTTGTATTTTCCATTTCTAAACCCTTCCTTATACTCTGATAAGTCCTAGCATATATTATGGCTATTTGTTGAGTCTGAAAGATTAAGAAGCTTTTCTTCTTTGACTATAGTAAAGACAACAGTTCTTCTAAAATAAATTTATATATTCTAAATAATTCCTGTCAAATTTTCAATAATAAACACACATATATACAACTAAACTATGCTAAAAATTAATCTGGAAAGTAACAGAAATGAGATAATAAAGAAAACTAGTACAAAAATTAAGACCGGACTAATCCTGTCAGATATAACCTATTAAAATATGTCCTGTAGCCTCTGAAATAAATACGTATTACTGGGTTAAAAATAAACAGAATTATGCCTCAGAACTAGAACCTATTAAATACAGCACCATGGTATTCAATAAAGGAGACCCCATTAATCAATGAGCAAGTGAAGTTTTAGTCAATAGTGCTATCTGAGTCATCAATTAGCACTCTGGGAAAAAAATCTATTTAGAATCTCATTTCATTTCACACACCAAAATAAATTTTAGATAAATTAAGTAAGTAAATACAAAAAATCAAACAACAGAAATTAATTGAAAAAAGTAAAATGAATACCAAATGTCTAGTAGCAAAGGGATTTACTAAGCTTAGAAATGATGAAAGACATAAGGGAAAAACGAAAGATCACACTATATGAAAATATAAAACTTCAATACAGAAACTGAAAAATCATGAAACTAGGATCAAATTGTGGAAATTCTTGCTGAAAATACTTAAAACAGTACTTTACTGTATTATAAGCTTATATTACTTGACCAAAAACTCCACAGAAAAAAAGGTAGATGGGAGATACAAATAAATGCAAAATTAAATAAATATGAAAGGGAAATTAAAAACAATTGTACTTATTAGTTACAACTAATCAATAAGCATGTACAACTTATATTCATCATTAGTAATAGAAACATAAAATAAAATAAGAATATTCACTGTTGGGCTGATATTTTTATAACTAATAGTCTTTGACACAGATGCAGAGATAGTACAGTGGAGAATCTTAGTGTTTGCTAAGGGCACTGTCATTACTTTTATCTTCTTGATTTTTGAAATGTCTTTGATAATGACATATTAGTTTTTAATAAAGAAAAAAGTGACAGGTGTGTATTAATTAAGAAATATAACTTCTCCAAATTGGTACTAAAACATAATCCCACATAGTGGGCCAGAGGGCAACAGGATCTCTCAGTAAAGGACGATTTCATCTATCAGCCTCTGCTGAGATAGCATGGTAGAGAAATACCAGTTGTCTATCTGCTCAAAATGCTTAATAACAAAACAGGTGTTGCTATATAGCCATTTTGAGTAAAAGCCAGAATTTTATTTTTTAGAGAACAAACAAATAACTGAAACATGTATATCCAGCAGAGATGTATGCTATAGAATTCTAAGCTATGAACAGTGTGACTGAATCACTAGGAACTTTGCCTCAAAGGGGCCCATGTGTGTAAGTGCTTCAGAAAATTTTATCATCTATCTCTCTTTAAAAAAAAGTTGATGCACACAAAACAAACTGAGGGTTCCTGCAGGGGGCGGGAGGAGTAGGGATAGGGTCGTTGGGTTACAGACATTGGAGATGGTATGTGCTATGGTGAGTGCTGTGAAATGTGTAAGCCTGATGATTCACAGACCTGTACCCCCGGGGCAAATAATAAATGTTAATAAAAATAATTTTAATAATAAAAAAATACAATAAAAAAGTTGATGCAGGCATTTGAGTTTATTTCAATACAGTTTTAAATATTTACAAAATCACTCCATCTCTATACTCTTTGTTGGTGGGCAATGGTGGAAGTGTGTGTATGGAGGGTAATTCTTGACTGTTCTTGACTGAAATCCATGTGATGGATGAATAGAAATGACAGAAGGGAACTACATGTGCTGATGGGACAACGTGCCAAAAGTTCAACGTAGAGGTTACTGAGAGAGAAGGGTCATGAAGGGTCACAGAAAATTCCACATGCTACTGCATTTCTTGTACTAGAAACCATTAATGAGTTTCCCCTTGTCCTTCCCCCTTGTAAAAAGCATGTAAGAAATAAAACCAAGGTCCTCCTTTCAAAATTAATTCACAAAATTGTTGAACCAGCTACACTGAATAAATTTACATTTCTCTTTTTGCAAACCTATTTAGAGACTACAGTCTTGTGAAGCTATTTTGCAGAATGTATAACCATTAGGGCCAGGCCACTGTAATCCTGATTTTAACCCAGGAGAAAGGAGAATGGGGATGGTTGAGGCTGGCCTCCAGGTACCTTATCTAACAATTTAAATCAGTCCCATAAAATTTAAATAAACCTACCTTCCTTGGCTTCTATTCACATGATAGGATACAAAGAGAACTTGCCAGGCTGTGGGTCCTCATGCATCAGTTGCTAGATTTTTCCTCCACTGACCATGGGAATTTCCAGTTCAGGAGTTTGGTGGTCATGCTGTCCTGGATGGAGTGAGAGCCAGAGGACTTGGTCACACAGTGCTTATATGTTGCTTTCCTTTCTTCCCTCACAGGGTGGAAAGGTGCTTTAGGAATGGTGATTAATAAAGAATAAGAGTGAAACTAATTTGAACTTGGTTGTAGGAAGGTTTTTCATTTACTATATCCTTTCTGTATCTAAGAGTTAAAGAAACCACAGAAATTTTCCGACAGAGCTGAAGAATTACAACACTTAAAAATCAGAATACAAGTTTATTAAGTGACTTGATATAAAATAAATGCAAATAAATACTTTTTCTTTATTGTAGCATTAACTAGTCAGAAAATAAATAGCCTATTCCCCCCAAACAGGGCTGGAGTATAGGAAACCTGTAAGATTAAATGGAGGGACAGTGAACAGAAAAGAAATTTTTATAAAGTGAACAATTCTGCCCAAATTCATTTTAATGCAATTTCAATCACACTAAAATATTTTTAGTTTTTTAAACCAGATAAAAGCTGTAAGCAAATATAAAAATAAATGTAGAAGATTGCCTGTAAATTTTCATAAAGAAGAAAACTGAGCCAGGCAGCGTGGGACACTTGCTATATAGCTATTAAGACTATCTACAAAGGTACTGTGATCAGATTACTGTGATACCACTGAAGGAAGAGACAATCAGTAGCATCCAGAAAAAGATCCAGTTATCTATGGTAACTTGATATACAGCATAATTAACATTTTCAGTTTAGTAGGAAAAATTCAGTCTATTAAACAAATAGTGTTAGGACTCCTGACTCAGCTAAAAGAAAAGTTTAATTCTTTAATCTCTACCTCACAACTAAATACTAACAACAAAAATTTTCTATGTATTATATAGAACATACATCTATCTCATTCTTGCTTAATGGCCTCTGAATGTAATGATTTAATTCTTTTAATGGACATAGGAATTTGTTTTAATTTTTCAAGGACACATTCATAGAAGCATAATTACTAGGCAAAAACATGGAAGCGTTTAAAATATTACTAGTTATTGCTAAATTTCTGGCACAAAATTTTAGAAGAAACTCCTCACATGGTTTCTTTTTTAAGGGATTATCTTCAGTTGATTTGTGGAGGTCTTAATTTGTCCACTAATCTACTTGATCAAAATAACAAGTATTAATTAAGCACTTTCTTTGCTTCTGACAGTTAACTGCAGGCTGAGGCAGAAGGCATGGGATGGTCAAGGGTTTCAACAGAAAGTCTTTCCCCTTAAGACTGTCTTAAAACAGTACAGAAAACTTTTTATAGATACTTAAGTACCAAATTGGGCGATAGTGTCTACTATACATGTTTTAAAAGAATCAGAAATAAAATAAATGTTTTTAAAAAGATAAACTTTGGCTATTTTCAAATATGTTTCCCCAAATGGTTATGACTCCAAAGTCACTTGGATCTTAGTATTTATGGTGATTATTATTGATACTGTCCAATATAATTGACAAAAACAAGTTCTTCTATACCTTAAGAAATTCAAACACCTAAATGATCCTGAAACAAAGATCCTGAGACGAAGACGAAGGGGAAGGAATGAAGGAAAGAAAGTACCCAACACTTATTATGTACTATGTGCCAACTGCTTGGATTATAGTCTCTTCTATTTTTTTCACCGCTGGCATGACTTGGAAGGAGGATTCTTTAGCAGCAATTATCTAAAATGAGAGACAGTTCTAGGGACAAAGGAAGACAAAAGATCTCCTGTCTGCCTAGCACTGTGCTAGAATCTTGAAACACACTGCTTTTGTTTTACAAACACTACTCAAAGTGGGGCTCAGAGATAACTTCTCACTGGATATCAGAGGAATAAGTAACAAGGACAGAATGGGGTCCTCAGGGACACAGTCCTGAGGGGTTTCCATTTCAGGAGTAGAGGTTAAATGTACCTGAGAATGGCCTTTGGCTGATAGAAGTCACCTTACATACACCTGGGAGGTCACCCCAGCACCAACACAACCACCACCTACCCCTACCACTCCCACCAGCCAATGGCTGACTGTATGGCCAATTGGCCATACATACATACATAAAGTATGGCCAGTTGGCCACAAAAGCCCAGGTGGCCCCAAATCATGGTAATTCTGCTGTACCATTCATGGTCAGAGTCCCCCACTGTTCAGGCCAACAACAGAATTTACTCATGACTATATCCTTGATGAGCAACTTGTCTATACCAGTTTTGCCTCCCTCGAGGTGTTACAAATTTTTCCTGAAGAGCACTCTCTCAGTGAGTCACTTGGCCTGGATCTGTCTCTCTGGCTCAGCTTCTAGAGAACCCAACCTAAGACAAAGGACATTTGGGATCCTCATCCTATTTCTATTTATCACATCTAACAATTTCTACTCCTCACAATGACTCTACAAAGTAGGTTGTATTATTCCAATTTTATGAACTGGTATGTTAAGATTGGCCCATTGAGCCAGAGTGAGCAAAGAGGGAGATAGATTCCAGAGAGAAGAGACATGAACTGCTTTAATAGTTCCCCCAAAAGAAACAGCCAAAGGCTGCCTTTAATAGGGAGGTATCTAGCTGTCCCACTCTTGGGCCATTCATTCTAACTTTCTACAAACTTACCCCTTTAAAGGGAAGTTGTACACAAGGACACAAGATGTAGATTTTTCAACGTTTTAACACATTAATCTTACTAATTTTTCATCTCTGGCAGGCAGAACACACTAAATATTTTTCAAATTAATGCTTGTCTGAGAACTCCAGGATCTAAATAGGAATGTAATTTCTCCTCCCTTGGTGTATCCACTATTTGTACCTTTCATACATTTAGAACTCCTGTCCCTGTAGTGAGTTTGTTGACCTGAATGCTGAAAACATTTCTATCTCCTCTAGCAACTGGGTGGGTCAGAACCAACAACAGAATCATAAAGGACAAGCCTGGAAATCTGATGCTGAACTCTGAATGGCTTAGAACTTTCTGGACCAATCTTCTTGCCTTCATGTGACTTACAAAAACAGCAAGTATGTACAGAAAGGGAAACTAGTTCACAACTGACTGGGTGGAAGAAAACTTAATTGAGCACAAAGTAGAATTTTCAAACATTAGGCTATGGTGTGTTAGCTAACATTAATGAAAGGATCAACCTATTAATGTTGATAACTAAATCTGAGCTTCTGTCTATAAAGCTACCCAGTTAGATCCTACTGATTAAACTTCGTAAGTCTCAGTGATCCCTCGAAGGGCTGCCTCTAAATCAGACTAGGTGGCTAAGAAGCCCTATGGTCTGGAAAAGTGAAGTGTAATATCTGGGAAGTACATTTATGAGTAGAGAATAAGCGTCTTTAGAGATAACCCAACATTCTACCCCAGCCCACCCTCATAGTTGCCTCTCACAGCATCATATTTTCCACTGATGTGCTACAGATTCATAAATGTAGTGAAACACTAAAAACAACTGTTTCACTAAGGCTTTCAAAAATTCTTTACAATGCTACATTTGTAAGACCTTGTCTTCGGCTGCCACAACATTTCAAATTTTCTGAGACTTTCAGTACAGGCCATGTGTATTCCGCGCCCCCCCCCCCAAGTTATTTCCTTATCGATGTCACCATGAAGCAGGGATGTCAGAGGTGGGCATTATTATATTGTCACAAAGATAATCAATTTTTTCTTCCACTGCTGGAAGGCAGAGCCAGGAATGAGCCATGGCATCAGTCTAGGAGATAGGAGATTAATAACTACAGGTTTTTAAAGCTCCTAGTGGAGCACCTGAGTGGCTCAACGAAGAGGGAGATATGGCACAGCAGGTGAATGTATTTGTGATAGATTACACAAAAGAACAAGAATAAATTACTATTTCTGTCAGAATAGATGAATCTAGAAATAGTTCAATCCTCAGGGTCAATGTGATCATAACAATTTGGTTTTCCCCACAGGTCTCAAGCTTATCTATGTTTTTCCCAAAAAGGAAAGCTGAACAAAACAAAACTTGGGAGGAATCCAAATGACCCCTATTAAAAGAATAATATGGGAAATAATGTTAATACTACTTAATTCAAATTTCCCTACTAAACCCATAGGCCAGTGTTGCTTGCATCAGACCTGCTTGCATCAGAATCACCCTAGAGTCTTTTTAAAACAACAAAAATAGGCAGACAAAAATGTACTTAATCATAAGGGAATCATAAGGGAATCCATCTAAAATCATCTCCCCCCATGATCTAGATTCACACTGAAGTTAAATATGGTGATTTTGTGCTCAGCAACAAGAACTGGAAAAAACAAGAGCTTGAGAAATGGTATTTTCATCCCAGAACCCTCATTGAGTATCTTCTGCCTTTCTTGACTCTCTGCACTTTTTACGAATCAGCTGACAAAACAGCAGGTACACAGCTCTGATTCCAGAAAAGACCGGCCCAGAACATAAACTTGGTAAACCACCTTCTCATTGGCATCCCCTCCTCCCATTCCCATCCACCAGGCAAGGGAGCTTATATCTCAGTAAAGTCTCTTCAGGCTCAACATGAAGTGGAAAACAGAAGGAGCAAAGCTGGAGGTCTCGGCTGGGAGGTGCCACAGTTCTATAGGTGAGGTCGTAACAGTAACTGTGTGAATTTCAACATTTCTCTTTTTTTCATGTGACACAGAAAACTAGAATATTGAGAGATAAAGACAGGAACTGAAACATTGAAGATAAGTATAAATATTGATTATGGGTTTGGGGTTGGCAACTTCTTGATCCCTAGCTCCATCGCTGAAAAAGGCTCTTTACCACACATGCTTTCCAGGAGTTTCTGAAGCTGTATTCAAGAGGTTTCTCTGCTGTGCTTCCAAAGTGTCTGCAAATGGCCAAGTACATACCCCTAGAGTTACTGCCCCCTATTCAACCTGAGCAGATTTATCTGTTTTACACAGTAACCTGTTTCAGATTATATTTAAAGGGCTCCATGTATGCACCTCACTCATGTTTTGAAAACCATTTAGGTTTTAGGAGTCACAATTCTATTCTAAGTAACAGTGCCAATCCTGTACCACATTTATTGTATGACTCTATCTAAGCCAGAGCACTGGTAGAATTTTGTTCATAAAAGAGAGAAGCTGTGTTTCCTTCCTCACGGGATAAGTGTGATGGTGAACAAGATAAATACTAAAATTACTCAGAAATAAACATTGTGTATTAAGTGTTATAACCACACATCAATAGACTCCATTTTAGATTGTGGTTTTAGGGTGCTAGCAGATTTGAACCCCCATTTGCTTAGTTGACTAATCTACCTCTTGGTAAGATGGGTTCTTCTAGTAGAGAGAAGAGGTAAAAAGAAATGAATGCATTTTATCACTTTTTAAAAGATCCTTCAGTTTACTATGTCGAGAATAGATTATTTGGTGGGAAGATACTAACAGGGAAACCAGTAAGGCCTCTAATACCATAATCCAGACAAGAGGTAAAAAACCCATATTACAAAGCAAAGCTATGGAAATAAACAAGTTTCCCATAGATGCCTAACAAATCTACTCTGCCACACCAGAAGGGGAATAGAGCAGCACATAAGACTATAGAACAAGACTGCCTTGGTTCAAATGCCAGTTTGGGTCATTATAGGAGACTTTGAACAAGTTATTTGATTCTGACATCTGTTTTCTTAGGACAGTGAAAGTAAAGTAGTACCCACCTCAGAAAATTGTCAGGAATAAAGGAGTAGGTGTACGTGAAATGTTTAGGATAGTTCCCACCACGCAGTTAAGTTTCTTGGCTGGCACATGAAAGATCTAAAGGGGGCCCCTAGAGGGCAGCAGAGGAAAACGAACAAAAGTGAAAGCGCAGAGTGCTAGATTCACATTCGTTAGCAAGAAACATACAGCATCTGATGAGAAAACAACAAACACGGAGAACCCTTCTGTGAACCATGTAACATGGAGGCTGAGCTCAGGGTCACATATAGCCTGCTATTTGTTCTTGATAACAAAGATATCAGTATAGACAGTAGCAGTGACTCAAGCAAATCTGGTGATGAGAAGGATCCAGGAATTCACCTGGAACATATTTCCAAATGACTTACACAGCCAGGAAGCTGATTCCGGCTGTTGGCTGGAAGTTCAGCTGAGGTCCACTTTTTCTGAACTTCTCAGCGCAATCGAACATGTTTCCTGCATTTGGAGAACTGCCCACCTCCTTTGCTGCTAGGACACTGGGCTCTAACACAGGCCCTGACAATCACACACACCTGAGCAAGGTTTTGAATCAAAAGCATGTGTTGCAAAGAAATAAGCGCCATCTGGGGTCCATTCTGGTAAGAATGGCAGCAGGTAAATCAGTTTCTAGAGGGGGAGGGGGTGGTCAAGGTCACACACCAGCCAAGACCCAGAACCAACAATATGTATGTGCCTGGCAGAAGCAATAGAGCTCTTTCCACCAGAGCAATTCTTCAATGTGATTCTGGGCATTGGTCCTGGCCAGGACCTCCCAACCTGGTTTCTGGCCTTCTGGGAAATCTTAAATTCAATCAATTCCTTTTCTGATCATACTAAATTTCAATTAGTAGCAACTAAGGACTCTGACAGAGAAAAGCAGGGTGTTTGTTCCCAGTATGCCCCGCAGATGAGGTCTGACACCTCTGGAGAAAGGAACTAGAAGCCAGAATGCCCGAAATTATTTTAATAAGCAATGTTGTGACACTCAAGAGTCTGAATAGCACTACCTCGGTTGCCAGGTGACAAAGTTCTACACTGAGCAGGAAAATGACCCCTTGCCACTTTTCCATGGAATGGAGCAGAGTCCTGGCACCAGGGAGGCTCTGGGGAAATAGTCTTCAAACATCTTTTACAAGTTCAAATTTAAACAACAAAGTTCAAATTCTTTTTTAGTAAAATCAACATAGAAAGGGTCCCCTTATGAACTGGATAAAAGTGGACTGCTTTGGTTGAGGTGGAACTTGGAGTTCATGGGAGGCCCTAGTAGATCCCTACACCCAAAAAGGGTTCCCTTATGAACTGGATAAAAGTGGATTGCTTTGGTTGAGGTGGGACTTGGAGCTCATGGGGGGCCCTAGTAGATCCCTACGCCCACTTGGAAATCAATCCACAGGACTCAATGATGGTGCCCAACAGGGAGGCTCACTGAGTCCGTGAAACTCTGGAGGCCATGGAGAATGTCCTGAGAGGATACTTGGCAGAGGCATGCCAGAAAGGCTGCAGGTCCCAGGTGAGGACATTTATCTCTAAACACAATCTTTAAGGGCTCCCAGAAAGCTGGTGGGGAGAAAACTTTGCAGGGACTTTAGAAATTGGGGACAATTAACCAGAGGGTATTGAATATTACACAGTTAGTATCTTTTATAATGTAATCTAATAATGAAGCCTGGAGAAATTTTGCCTGCACACCTTTTTAGTTACCTATATCTTATAAATGGTACATTATATGCACATTCAAGGTAAATTGCATTAAAATGTAGTGAACTCATTCATTAATTTCTGTTGTAAACTCAGCCTTGTGGGAGAGCAACTTAAGTTAATCATGATTCCTTTCCGCCTGGACCTCCAAGGCTCATCCATGCCCTTCCATCCACCCCACTGAAAGGACCTCTGACATTTCTCAGAGCCCGAGGCATCTCCTGGCACCACGTTCTCTGGATTCAATCATTGCCTGCTGGACTCGATGGCCTTTCAGCACCTTAGCTGCCTTTTTAAAACAAATCACCGTGGGTATTAGAATGGAAAGGTATGAGCATGGGAAAAATTGGGGGCTCATACCCTTCCTGGCAATGGGATTTCAGGAAAGTTGTTTAACCTCTCTGAACATCCAAATGGATATAATAACAAAACCTAGTTATGAGATAAGGTATCTGAAGTGACAGGTAGGGAGCCCTGGACCTAGAAGTTATATAAAAACACTACCCACTTTAATGAAGGCATTTACTTTCTCAAGAGCACACTCATCTTCCAGGTCTGGCCCTCTCACTGCCTTGGTCTCCCAGTCTGATAGCCAGGACCAAGTGAGAGCAGATCCCAGACACTGCAAAGACATTACATCAAGAAGATCCAGTGCGGGGCGCCTGGGTGGCTCAGTGGGTTAAGCTGCTGCCTTCGGCTTGGGTCATAATCTCAGGGTCCTGGGATCGAGTCCCGCATCCCTCTCTGCTCGGCGGGGGTCCTGCTTCCCTTCCTCTCTCTCTGCCTACTTGTGGCCTCTCTCTGTCAAATAAATAAATAAAATCTTTTTTAAAATTTCAATTAATTAATTAAAAAAAAAGATCCAATGCAAATCCCAAACGAATAGAAGAGTTTAAAAGAGGAAAACTGCCCAGCTAAGGAAATATCCAAAATGTGCCATTAAGACAAAGTTGGGGGGGGGGGTGCCTGGATGGCTCAGTCGTTAAGCATCTGCCTTCAGCTCAGGGCACAGATCCCAGGGCCCTGGATCAAGCCCCGCAGGGATCTCAGTCCCCGGGATCCTGACGAGCAGGAAGCCTGCGTCTCCCTCTCTCACTCCCCCTGGTTGTGTTCCCTCTCTCTCTGTGTCTCTCTCTGTCAAATAAATAAATAAAATCTTTTTTAAAAAAGAGAGAGTTGGGGGGCAAATCGCTTATAGGACACAAACACACAAAAGACAAAATAAAGCATTATAGATGAATCTGAGGTGATTATAGGTCACTACTTTCCCCAAAGACAATCCTGGTTTATCCTTGTTTCCACAAATAACTATAAATACCACCTTCACTCTCAAGAGAGGCCCGGTTTGTATGAGGAATTGTATGGTCATAATGCAGGCAGGCTCAAGAGGCATACAATGGTCTAGTTAAGGAAGTGAGTTGGAAACCAGACAAGGAGATAGATAACATCTGGGGTAGTAAGCTATATATAGCATTAATGGCTATAAAGGCATAAAGACCTTAATGTCTCAGCCAGGAAGGCTCTTGTAGGATTCCTTTAGTAGTAGGAACTAGAAAATGTGACTAGACACAAACTGCAAGTGTAAGCTGATGGACCACACTCAAAAGCAGAAGATGGGCAAAACACCTGGGGAGCTGAGTATAAATACAGAGCTAGAATTCTGAAGGCCGCCGACTGCCTTGTCATAAAGTCCAAACTCCTCAGCACAGCAGGATTCAGCTCCTGCCTACCGCTACAATCTGTCCATAAGTAAAAGTTCCCCTATATGCCAACAGGTTCTCAAATGCAGCAAAAGGCCATCCTTGCCTTTAATTTGTATTCTTGGCCTAAAATGCCTTTTCTGTTGTGTCTTCTGGATCATTCCAGCTTCTCAAAATTGGGATGCTTAGAGATCCCCTCCCCCAGAAGTCTCCCACCAGAGTGGATTAGAACAAAGATCCCTTTGTTCTATTCCCCATTATCATAGGGATAATGCTATCCTATAAATGATCATAACTTAATGTTTCTCCTTTAATTGAAGAAAAGATCTCTGAATTTCAACTTTGTATTACTGTTGCTTAATATACGACTTGACATGTAGTTGGTTCTCAATATATTCTTATTGATTGAATAATAAATTCTGTCTTAAGCTAATGATGCTGGAATTATTTTTTAATTTTTTTCCACTTTAGTAACCAAATACAATGACCAAAATAATTGGTCAACCAAACCCATTTCTTACCCTTTAAATTAGGATCTTAATTCAAATTTGGACTAATTCAATGGGGTCTTATTGGATTTCCCAATTTAAGTATCCTTCAAATCTATCCTTCATATAAATGTCAGACGTCTCTTCTTAAAATGCCACTTTGTTAGGTCATGTCCCTGCCCTAAAACCTTAAAGAAGACAAGTTTTATAAACAGTAACAGGACTATAAAATGGTGACAACCACTTTGAGGAACAATTTTACATTATCTCATAAAAGGTGAATATCCACATACCTTATGACCCAGACTTTCCACTCCCAGATGTATACCTTAGAGAAACTCTTACACAGGGCACAAGAGAGAAGACACAGCAGAAAATCCTCCTATAGGAGAGTTTTTGCAATGTAAAACAAACAAACAAAAAGTAGAATAAAAAACAGAAAGGTAGAAAGTGAGATAGTCACAAAATTTTGTATCATACAGTGGTGAAAATACACTGGAGCTACATGAACAACATGACTGTATCTTAAAAAGGTAGTATAAGGGAAAGGCATACAAACAGTATGACACCATTTTAATAAAGCTCAAAACAAGCAAAAATACACTGTTATATATGTATGTGCTGAAACTATCAACAGAATGATAACCATGACTTAAAGAAAAATGGCTGCCTCTTAGGGAGAGGCAGGAGAAGAAAAGCACATGATTCAAGCAATATATATATGTATATATACATATATATATGTATATATATGTATATATATATGTATGTATATACACATATATATATATTTTAGTTGGGAAGGAGGGTCATGGGTGTTTATTTTTATTTTGTTATGTTACTGCATTCTTTTGTATATGTTAAATATTGCATAATAAAGATATTTAAAGGGTAACCAATAGAGCCAGAGTAGTTAATTAACAGACAGCCTTCTGGAAATTGCAAAGAATCTATGTCCTCCAAGGGAAGGCTGCCTAGATCCAGCCTTTCACTTCCAGGCACTGGAGACCTGTCTTGACTAGTCACAGATCTACTCATGCTCACTAAAACATGCATGAGCCAGAGAAAGACATCAGAATGCCAATGTACATGTTTATAATGAAAAAAACAAGTCACATAACTGGACATACTCATCTAGCATGTTTAGCATATCTTGTCTCTATAGCCAAACTACATAGAAAGTTTAATTATAATTAGAAGGCTCATTATTTACCTTCTGACCTTCCATAAGAATTTTTGGTCAGAGGGGCTGGTTTGCTAACTTATTGTGCAACTGTAAAAATACGCTGCAGCTATACGGAATATGAATATATCTTAGAAACTTAATACAAACTCTAGCTTCATATTTATACCTGCATGGGCAAACATGCATGGAAATTAAAGGTTCACTCTGTGAGCATGGATCAACATTAAGGAATCAGGCAAAATGAGAATAATAGGGGTGCCTCAGTGGGTTAAAATGAGAATAATAAAAAGCCGAGGCTCGGCTTCCTATTGTCTTCAGTAGGGTTCAATATATCCACCTGATGCTACTCTTACTCCTCACACCCAGGATAGACACCATTCATCAATACTGGTGCTTTTTTATCCTCCTAAGAATTGCCTCACGATCCCTCTCAAAGCATTCCAGATTGCTACTGCTAATTGGGTTGGTATGTGAACTAAAAGCTATGGTCTGTAATTCTGAACAGCTAAAATTAAATATATTTATATTTCCATAAAAGGCCTTCTCAATCTGACCCAAAATCCCTTGGCTCCATCTGAAGTGGTCTACTCTCTGTCCCCTCCAAAATGTTCTGTTCTATTCACACATGCTCATCTGTGCTCACTCAAATGCTCCCTACACACCCACACACTCATAAACTCACACACACCAACCTGGAATGTCCTCTCCTCTATGTCCTGCTTGAAACTAACTTCTTCTATAAAGCTTTCTGACCATTCCTGCCCAGAAATGCTGTTTCTCTGCTTCTGAAGACCTGATATTTGCAGGTTACTTGGGATTCACTGTCTGGCATGTAGTTGTATTTTTAAGCAATTTAAGCAATTCCTTATTTTTTTAAGCAATTCCCTATTTTTAAGCAATCCCCTATCATAATCCATGCGGTCTTTAAGCATCTTTTTTTTTTTTAAAGATTTTATTTATTTATTTGACACAGAGAGAGAGAGATCACAGGTAGGCAGAGAGGCGGGCAGAGAGAATGGGGGGGAAGGCAGGTTCCCTGCTGAGCAGAGAGCCCAATGTGGGGCTCGATCCCAGGACCCTGAGATCATGACCTGAGCCTGGGCAGAGCCTTAACTCACTGAGCCACCCCAGGTACCCCGGTCTTTAAACTTCTTGAGGGCAGAACTATACTTCTTTAGATTCCCTACAAAACTAGCATGGCCTCTCACATTGTAGATGTTCAATGAATAGTTGTTCCCTTGATTTTTTTCCTGTACTTAAAACCCAACCTGAAAACATGAAAAAATAATACTCTTTAATTATGATTATATGTAGACTTCCAATCCAAAAAGGAGTAATAAAGTAGAACATTTCAGAGGATTTAGGTTCTAACTGCACTTTTAATTGAGTTTTTCACAGTAAATTGGTAGTGGCGCTGGGGGAGGGGTGTGATGGGTATCAACTTACTAAGGCATTCTAAAGGGTAAATGGGTCAAGCCCCAGAAAAATTTTTGCTGAATTTCCCCATTTTCTCTCCTACATAGAATGTATTTTGAGTGAAAATACCAGGATAATAAATTGGGTAAGAGGAAGTTTTGCTTATTTTTTTGTATGTAAAAGATTTATGACTGTTATAATGTTCACTGTAGAAAATATAAGAAAAAACAGGAGACATTTTTTAAAAAAGAGTCCTCAGAAATCTCACCACCCATAACTACATTTTAGCATACATATATCCTTCCCTTCTTTTCTAAATGCACATATGCATCTGAAATATATACTCTTACTAACAGGATCATCTTTATTTACAACTTGCTTTTCTATTCTATCATGGAGTCTTTACTACATCCATGAATATTGCTATGCATCTTCCTTTCCAGTACCTAGACTGTACTATGTTGTTTCTGCCTTTGACTTCAAGCTACAGAACTCAAATATAAGTGGACTCAAACAAAAGAGGAAGCTAATCAGATTGTGGAAGCTAAGGAAAGGTTGAATAATTGAGGAAAGAGCAAGGATGCAATGGAACCTCGGGAAAAATTAGAACCAGAAACCCCAAGAGCTTGGGACTACTTTATGCTCTTTCACTCTAGCATGGGTTTTTCCACATAGCAAGAAACATTGCTCTAATTGTACTGACTACATAATTTTCAGAGTTCAAAATCTCAGGGAAGATGCTCATTACTTAATATTCACCCCTGTGTCAATTAGCTACTAGAATATGGCAACTCCCATAGCAGCCCTTTGAATAAGCAAAGGCAGGTCCTATGAGAACACAGCTACTGAGGAGAAGAGATTACAGATGTTCATCATCATTCACTGAATCAAATCCTATTAATGGACATATAAGAGGCTTACAATTTTTAATTACTATACATAAGGCTCAGTAAATATTTTAAATTTTAAATTAAGTTCATGATGATGAAAATTCTCACACCTTTTTAGCATATACCTGATGACATCCTTATATTCTGAACTTCAGGCTCATTCAACTTACTTATTCATTCAATAAA
The DNA here is from genome assembly GCF_022355385.1 of Mustela nigripes. NCBI lineage: Eukaryota > Metazoa > Chordata > Mammalia > Carnivora > Mustelidae > Mustela > Mustela nigripes. The sequence goes on along the minus strand of NC_081562.1, from coordinate 48,731,204 downwards.
TCTCTTTAGTATCTACTGTGTGCCAGGCTCTATTCTAGGCACTAGGAAAACAGCAGTGAACAGTTAAAAAGCTTTTGAGAGGAAGAGTTTGGGCAGCTACTGTGTATATTTTGAAATTAGAGCTTTCAGGATTTGTTAAAGAACTGGACATGGCATATAACAGTGAAATCTTTCCCTGAGCAAATGGTGAAGACCAGAAGAGGAGCACATTAGAATAGATCTGTTTTGAGCATGTTAATTTGAGATTCACTTTAGACTCCCATGCAAAGTTTTAATTCAGGAAAGCTTTCAAATACATTGAGATTCAGAGATTGAGGAAATAAAGGGAACCAAGCAAAGGAGCCAAAGGTTGTCATTGAAGAAAAACAGGGAATAATGCCTTTTAAGGCAGTGAAGAAAATTCAAGAAGCAATGAGTGAAGGATTATGTTAAATGTTGCTGACAAATAAATAGGATGAGGATGGAGAGAGAACCACTGAATTTGGAGAACTTCGCACCTATCTATCAGTCACTTCTGTGGAATGGTGCAGTGAAGAGAAATGCCTGTTTAGAACAGAATCGGGACAGTGAGTATAGTCAACTCCTTTGCTAGGTTTCATTCTCAAGGTGAACAAAAACTGGGGATACAGCTGAACAAAGAAGTGGGGTTAAGACTTTTTTAAGATGCTGAAAATATATCTGTATAACAGCAAGAATAATTCACCATTAAGGGAAAGGCTGTGGATGAAGGAGCAGGCCAGAACAAGGACTGGGGCAAACCACTGAGTCAGCAAGAGAGAAAAGGATTCAGAACACAGCGTGGGGATAGGAGCACAGAGGCAGATGGTGGGAAAATGCAGTGTGGGAGATGGAAGTTCACTCCCAATGCTTCAGCTTTTCCAGTGAAAAGCAAACCAGTTCATGGTTGAGAGTGGGGCCCAAGGAGGAGGTGTCAGAGGTAACTGGAGAGAAGACAAAAATACCTGAGAGACTGGGAGAATAATGGACTACACAATGCAGCCTGGCTGCAGGGCAGCCTTCAGATGCCTTTTGAGGTTTCATGATCATGGGTGTAAAGTGAGTCCAGCCAGTGCAGTTGTGGGTTTTTCTCCAGCAATGTACAGCTATGGGGGCAAAGAAGTGAAGCAAAGGAGAATAGGGTTTTAGTGGGAGTTTTTCCATATGAATATGCCAGGGCAAGCAAGAAACAGAAGAGCTGAGTAGGGATGTTAAAAAGTGACTTTAATTAGGTGGCTCATGGCCTGCTTTCTCAGCCCACACACTTTTTAATGGCTTCTGAGAGTCTAGCTGTATGAGTTTTCCATCACCGCTATAACACATTACCATGAATTTAGCGGCTTAAAACAACACAAATGTATGATCTTACTGCTCTATAAGTTGGAGGTTTGGCACAGGTCTCACTGGGATAACATCACTGTGTCAGCAACATCATGTCCCTTCATGGAGTCTCGGAGCAAGAATCTGTTTTTTTACCTTTTCCAGTTTCTGGAGACCTCATTCCTCTGTCTTCAGAACAAGCAATACAAACCCTTCCTACATTGTATCACTGACCTCTTCTCCTTTTTCTACTTTTAAGGCCCCAGAGATGATACTGGGCCCACCTGGATCCTCCAGAATCATCCCTTTAAGGCAGCTGATTAGCAACTTCAATTCCATCTGCAACCACAATTCCATTTTGCCCTGTAACAGCATATTCACAGGTGCTGGGCATTAGGATGTAGACATCTGTGGGTTTATCATTCTGCCTCCCAGAATGCATAATGCCAAAGTATTCTGTAAAAGCATCACACTCCAATCTAGTATAAAAAGGACTTTTCACCACTACCCCGCTAGTTCTAGGCACTGTGGTAGTGGTGGTGGTGTTTTTCATTTTGGCAATTTGTCAGTGGGCAATGATATCACATATAGTTTTATTTGCACCTACATGATTATTAATGAGTCTAAGCATATAGATGAACTTCTATTCTGTGAAGAAAATATGTGCCCTCTGCACAATTTTTAAAGGTCTTTTGTTTGCTTTTTAAGAGCCAAGAGATATTAAATGTTTGCCTAGCATATATGCTGTACATGTTGGGGGGGGTTACAAGTCATAATTATTTACTCAACTTTTTTTTATTACTTAGTCAAATCTGTCAACATTTTTTGGGTGGGTGGGGGTTTTGGCCTTTGTGTTCTGTTCAGAAAAATATTCTCTACTGTAGGAAAATAAAATTTCCCTGAATTTGTAAAAAAATTGCTTTTGTAAAAAAGTTCTAAGTCTCCTAAGACATGGAAATATAGAGGATAGGAAATGTTTATTTACACCTCCCCTAGAAGGATTTTGCTTCACACATACCATGAGAATTAGATCTGCAGCCATTTGTCTAGTGAATTACTCTAATCCAAGAGGGCCAAATGGTTACAGCCTGGGCTAGGAATCCAGGCAAGGCTGCAAGGGGTCAGGAAAATGGGAGCTCATTCCCCCTAGGAAATTACATGTTAAAAAGAAGGAACCCCAGACTTTAAACACATACATAGGTCAAAAAAGATGCAGACACCTAACATTTCTGTGCTCCTTAAGAAGACATATTTCTATTCCAGAAAATTAGAGTGAAAACCAAGGACCCTTTCCACACCTTCTAAAGGAGCAAAGGGTTTTGTTCTCTATTTCAGGAGGAGAGAAGAATAGCTGTCTCTCCCCCTATAAACAAATAAGGAAAATCCATATAGCCAACTCACTGTGTCCTAAAGTGTGACCTGGTTTACCTGGTTTTCATTACATTACCCCAGGGGTAAGTGTTGGGGCAGGTAAGTTTTTCACTTGTTATTACTCCGAGGTAATTGTAAAAAAAACAAAAACAAAAACAAAAACAAAACACCTATCTTTTACCCAGAAGCTGTCATATGTACATCCAGGTTTAAATCAAAATGGAGTAGTAAAAACCCAATAGCCACTCCAAAATCATAAAAAACATTCTATCTTCTGGTAACTTACAGTTTAATTTCATACATTTCAATGTCAACCCAACTGTGTTTTATTTGCTTTATGGACAAAGTGAGACATGGATTCAATTTTTTTTCCCCACAAATGGTTCTCTAATTGCCAGAAGTCCATTTCTAGAAAAAAGCACTTTTCCTCTGTGATTTGAAATCTCAGTAGGGTGGGAAGACACAGTGACATTTTATTCATATTTCATAATAAGGAAATCCAAGGGCCAAAAGGATTAACTGATTTAGTAATTAGTAAGAATACTAAGAACTACTGGTAAAGCCAGGGCTAAGTTTTTCATCAAACGGTCAAAATTCTCTCTTTCTCTCTCTCCCTGCCAGGTGGTGGGGGCAGTAGAGGGGGTGGAGAGTGTTTCTGTAGTTTTTTCCTGGTAACCAGTGGGCTGTTGTGCCCAAAAAAATCTATAGGGAAAAATGATTGTAAGATGATGACATTGTGTGACATTTAGCACTGATGACCCATCCTGAGCAAAACACAGGATCACTAGCACTTTCTCCTTACTACAGATTCCCAGACCCTATTCCAAAGTGACTTGTATCTTCTTCCTTATCTGTACGCTGTTTTGTCCAATGGCAAAAGCTTAGAAAATTTATAAATATATAAATAAAGCATTATGACTTCTTAAATATAAAATTAAAGAAGAAAACTGCTGTCAAAACTTTGACTTCTGTCAAGCAGAGAGAGTCAATTATCATATGGTTTCACTTATTGGTGGAGCATAACAAATAGCATGGAGGACATGGGGAGTTAGAGAGGAGAAGGGAGTTGGGGGAAATTGGAAGGGGAGGTGAATCATGAGAGACTATGGACTCTGAAAAACAATCTGAGGGTTTTGAAGGGGCAGGGGTGTGGGAGGTCGGGGTACCAGGTAGTGGGTATTATAGAGGGCATGGATTGAATGGAGCACTGGGTGTGGTACAAAAATAATGAATACTGTTATGCTGAAAATAAAAAATAAATTAAAAAAAAAATCAGCAGTTCTCAAAAAAAAAAAAAAAAAACCCTTTGGCTTCTATATATAAAAAGCAATTTAAAAAATTAACCTAATGGGGCGCCTGGGTGGCTCAGTGGTTAAGCCACTGCCTTC
>NC_081562.1:48693406-48727028 GCF_022355385.1 Mustela nigripes | reverse complement strand
CTCTCTCTCTCTCTGCCTGCCTCTCTGCCTACTTGTGATTTCTCTCTGTCAAATAAATAAATAAAATCTTTTAAAAAAATTAACCTATTAATTACTTTTTCAAGGGCCATTATTCAAAACTCCTTAAGAAAAAAGAATTTTCCCCATGACCAACTTCATACAATCACAAACACAGTACTGTTTTATTGTTAATCCTTAAATACATGTTTAATAAGTCTGGTGACTTACTTACATCTTTTATTTAAGGATCCCTCCAAGATTTCAACTGAAATGGGGGGAGGAGCATCATAAAAGTGATCCAGGCTCACACTGAATGCACAGTTTGCAAGGGCCACCAACTGAGCAGAAAGTGAGATACTTGTGTACTTAGAAATACCACAGACTGCTGAAGGTCACCGGCCATATGAGTTGTGGCTATGTGAAGACTACCATCCATTTGTGCCTCTGACTCACTTTCAACTCACAAAATGTAGGCATGCCCTGGTAAATTTTTGCTTGCTTTTTCTACTTGTTTAGATAACTTTCAACACCATTAAAAAATATTAAATTAAGTGGAAAATTGCATATATACTACCCTTATAACATCACATTTTTTAATTCATTCAACCAATGTCACTGAACACGTTTTTTTTATGTGTATTTGTTTTATATAATTATAATTAAAGAATAAAATGTTTTGCTCATTTTCACTTCACAATACTTTGAGCATTACATTTTCTGCACAGTTGTATTTTTTATTTGATTATAAATTCAGTGGAGATTAAACAGTCCATTTCATTATAAGATATCATTTGCTTAACGGTTTCCCTTTTATGTTCATTTAAATTGCTCTTACATTTTTGCTAATGTAAGAAATATAGCAGTATGCATTAAAATACTGGCTCATAAAAGTCATTTTCTGAATAATTAATTTAGAACAAATCTTTAGAAAAGATACCAAAGGATTAAAAGACATGCACATTTTCGTGGCTCCCTATCAAATTATTTCCTAAGAACCAGTAGTCATTTGCAGAGCCACCAACAAAGTATGAATATATCCATTTCCCTGGTAAATCCCTGACTTTGGATTTAATATGAACTCCTGAAATTTTCCAAATAACTCTTCACTGTCTCAGTTAATCATTTTTAATTACTGGCAAATTTGAATGCCTTCCCAAATATTTATTTTCCAAATTTCTCTTTAAGTGAAAATTGCCCATGCCTTTCTTCCATGTATCTGTTGTAATATTGCATTTGTTATCCTCCAATTTCTTCCTATTATGATTACAGCAAACCCTTAAAATGAAGAGAGCTTTTCATTGGAGCAACTATATCCCCCTTCACAGCAAAGTAAGAAGAGGCTGAAGGGCAGGTGAAGAATCTCTAGAGGCCGAGTGAATGGTGGTCTCACAAAAATAGAAAAGTTGATGTGCCTCTTAGACCTGTGGCAAGCAAGGATAATGATATTGTCCACCTCCTGGGGTTGGGATGACTAACAAACTAGTTAACATATGCGAACAACATGTAGAACAGAGCTTGGCACATAACTGCGTCTCCATAAAGTTAGCTGGAGTTAAGTAGAAGTAATTATGAGGACTTCAGGGAAGAAATGCCTTCCCCCGCTACTCCAATGTAACTAAAATTAATTTGTACTCACCCTTTAAGCTCACCCAGAGGAATTGTGACTTCTTAAGCTAGAGGGAAAAAAGGCAGTATCAAGTCGCATGTATCAATATGGAAGCTTAATAGGATCAGTCCTGACTGGCCTTGGATGGGGACTCAGTCTTACAAGAAGACTATACGGGTTTGTGGTTAAGTGCAGCTGTGTGGCAATCAGTAACTTGTTAAACATCCCTGCCTCAATTTCTTGATCTGAAAAGAGTTAATAATGGTCCCCACTTCATGCGGCTCTTATTAGGAGTAAGTGAAACAATAAATATGCCTCACCTACCATCTACAACCATTAAGGGTTAGCTACTATTTTCAGTATCATCATTCTTGTAAGTCCAAGAGTTGTGAATCATTACTTCATATTTTTAGAAGGCAGAATAGGCTCAGAAAAGTTAGATAAATTAAGTCACACAACCATCAGGAAGATAAAACTCTGTATTTTATCCCCAAGCTGATTTTAGTATCTAGTTTTTGCATTTTTTGTATTTTTCTTTTCTTTACTTGACATTTCCATAAAAGAAGACTTGCAGGAAGACATGAGAGCTGTTTGCAGATTATTTTAAGGGTAAGCTCACAGATGGGTAGGACTAGACTCTCCTTGTTGTCTTCAAAAACAGATCTGAATCCCAAGAGTAGATGCTGCAGAGAAGCTCTTTGGGGCTTACTATAGGGAGAAACATCTTACCAAAAGGAAAGAAATTCAAAAGCATAGTGGTCTCTTTAAAGGGCTAGTTAATTCCACTACTGTCTTAATCTCTTAGGCTCTGTTGATAGAGATGTCAGCTTGTTGAGGATACTGCAGAAGAGATTCCTGTAAATGTCTCCAGGGCAACCTGATCTCCTGTCCTGAGCAGTATTTAGGGGACCAACATTCTACCACACAAATATACCCTCTTTCTTTTGTTAGAAAGGGAGCTGAACTTCTTGGCCATCATCTAGAACCAAGGATGAGTGAGGCTTCCCTGGCATCTCCAGGAAGAGGTAAGTCTTTCTCCTTTGCTCACTTGGGATTATTTTTGCACATCACTTCTCAGATGTCTGAGTTACTGTATCCAAATGTCTAAGTATCTTCTAGGTCATGTACAGAAGTCTCTATGGCTCCAGTCTTCATCAGCACAGCTTCAGGGCCCTTCCTGTCAGCTACCCTAGCTCTGACTCTTACACCAGGGAATCCTCGGGGAAGGAATCCTCAGCTCTCAGCACCTACCTACTGCTACACTTTCCTCTCTCACTTCCTTCCAACCGTCTCACAGCAGACTTCTGTGGCAGGTGCAGAAAACACTACCAGGTCCGACAGAGCTGTTTTCAGGGCATGACCATCCCAAGCCCTCAGGAAGCTACGCCATGTTCTGGGGCCAAATGGGGGCAGGAAGAGAATAACCCACAGCACACTTCTGTGTGAATCTTTGTGATCGGTGTCCCAAAGCAACAGTGCTTGAGCCTAGTTTCTCACAAAGCTATTACATTAATGTGGCATTTTATTGTTCACAAAATGTTTCCAGGTATTTTCTTTCTTATTCCTCTGAACCCACACAAATATTACTGTAGATAAAGTACTTCTAAATTATGATTATGTCAGACACATGTGAGAGAAAACTCAACCAACAGTAACTTAATCAAAATAGGACTGTATTTTTATCTTGTGTAAATAGGAAGGCTGCAAAGGCAAGGCTGAACTGATGGCTCCATTGCTATCAGGAACCCAGACTCCTCCTCTCTTTCTGCTTCATCATTTAGTCAGTGGTTTCCATCCTGAAGGTGACCTCATGGCTACTTTCTGTCTCAGAGGAGTTCCAGCTATCATAATCTTCCTCTGGGTAAGAGGAAGGAGAAAGGGTATATCTCCTAGCTGAGCTACTTTCATTCAGAGATTTCCCATTGGCCACTCTTATCTGCAAGGAAAGCTAGGAAACATACTTTGAATTTTTTTTCTTAATCTGGACACAAATCTATCCCCATCAGCGTAGGGGTCCTTCATTATGGAAGTATGAGAAGATGACAAGTGGGTAGGAAAATAGAATCTCCAACCAAGGAAACTGAGGCTAACTGAGATTAAGTGACTTGCCCAAGGTAAAACAACTAGTTTCTTATATAGCTCTGTTGCTGCACAACCTTCAAGGGCACAATGACATCGCATTCTCTGTAAATGGAACCCTCCGCACCTTACAGTGATGGAATGCGTGACTTGTGCCTTCACACATTGTGACCTGACTCCTCCTTCTGCACCTGGTGAAGTTTTGTGTGTAAGACCTCCTCCCACTGCCAACCCTGGGAATCCTGCCCTCCGTGCTCTACTTAGCTGGAGTCTAATATTTATTGCTGCATATTTTACTGGAGAAGTTCAAGTCACTGTTCGTTTCATGGAGGCCCTCTTTCTGCCCAGGGGCAGTGAGTCCTTCTCAAGTTTCTGCACACCTGGTCAGGGTCTTCCCCGATTAGGAGTAGAAATGGGAAAAGGTTGCCATCTTTTCACTTCTTATACCCAGACGGGTCAGTCAGGAAGTTCACACTACAGGCTTATTTTCACCAATTTGTAGGAAAGTGTATATTAAACATCAGTTTCTGAGGCCCTCACTTGTTTATGAGAAGTTACTCCACTTTAGGCATTAAAGGGTTTTTGCTAATATTAATAAAGTAATACTTTGACTTTCATCCAAGTATGATCCTTGAGTTTATGTTCCCCTATTTAGAACCCTGAAGTATGGGAGGAAATGGTTAATGATACCATTTTATTACAAATAAACGGAACTAAGTTTGGGGTCATATTTTTAAAATTAACTATCATATTGTATGGCTACATATCATAATAGAACACTTTAAATAAATAAATGTATTCCTGAAACGGTTGCTATTCTGCTTTTTTCCCCTGAAAGTTGAATGGGGGGAGGGGCAGTACACTGGTTAATTAAAGATTTGGGTTTGGTGGGTTCTATTATTGGAGGCTTCACTGTAACAAGTTATAAATGCAATAAACTGGGATCTTTCCTGATAATATAGGGCACGAGTATGCTTTCCTAAATACAGAATTCTACTTTCGAAGACGTGATCACTACAGTCTGAAGTCAGAAAATGAGACCAGCAGATCATCTTCAGGCCATCCTGGGGTCTGTCAGTAAACTGAAAGTAACTGAATGAAGAGAGGAATCTCCAAGAGAGGCCAGGGGAGTGCCACCAGCCCACCACTACAGAGAATTTCAGAGCTAAGCCACTCACAGAACAACAACAAAAAAAAGTTCAACCACAGGGCGGATGTGCTGCTTTTCACACCCAGAGTCATTTATTTGAAAAGCAAAGGCAGTAAATTCTTGAAGACCTCACTATGTTATGATTACTCCAGGAGAAAAGAGAAGATAAAAAAGAGACACTGAGCTTTCCCTTCCAGTGTCTTCCTGCTCATTTGTTTCTTTCAGGCAGATTTTTTAAACCTTATTTCCTTATTTTGCAACAGGAGCCTATAAAGTTAAGAAAATTATTTTTAGCTTTAGGCATATGCATTTAATTGTGTTCACTGTTATCTCTACTGTATAAAACAGGAAGAATTCCTGGGGACATGAGTGCAAGCTCCACATGTACCAATGGCAAGAGTATTAATTGGCTAACCATACCACTAAGGTGTTAATTCTAATAGCCTGTTAAATAAATTAGTAATAAGAGATTCTAAAAAGAATCAGGCTATCCTTCAAAAAGCCAAAGTTGTATAATTAACTAAGGGCCCCAAAAAGCTAATTTTAAGAGAGAGGGGAAAAAAAAAAAGAGGAATAGCCAAATGTTCCTTGATATGCTGGAGCCATCAGGTTTTTACTGTGCCTCCTACCTTATTGCCTAAGTATTACTATGAAAAATCTTCAAAATCTTCAAAAATCTTCAAGGTCATCCCAAACCTGCATCTTGTTTAGCAGAAGTCTGCTCAATTATTTACCCAGTTTGGATAAGGCTTAAAACCCACTCAAAATATTTCTGTTGAAAGCATACTCGAAAGAGAAGGCACTGGAAAAAGTTGTCTGGACAGGCTCTTCACCTATCAAACTATCACTGGACAGTTTTAGCACCATTCAACTCCTGTTGCAACCACACTGATGGGAATGGAAGTTCTATACATTCAGTTAAATGATTTGCATACTGGAGCAGTAAGCAAATACTGGAAGAGAGGCCCCAAGCTTAGGTCTCTTGCATTTCCCACAGTCTTCTCTGAACCCGTCTCACTTATTGTCAATACCACACAGCATACTGCTTACTCATGCAAGCCTCTGCTGTTTGGGCCCTCAAGCAGATTGGAAGCTCCATACATGATGGAACCATTGTTTTAGCTATCGTGCATCTTCCACAATTCCTTTACAGAAGTGGTCATGCTTGCAAGCATTTATTCACCCATTTATTCAACAAATGTGTACTGGGAGCCTACTGTGTATCAGAATCCATTCCACACACAGGCTGAGCATATGGACTGTATAAAGTCTCTACTCTTGTAGGGCTTAAATTTGAATGAGATGAGAGAGTAAATAAACAAGGAAAATATCAAAGGTGACAAAAATGATAGAAGAAAAGAGGGTAATATGAAAGAGGAACCGAGTGTGACTACATTGAACTGGGTGGTCAGAGACCTCGCTGAGAAGGTGATAGATGCAGACCTGATGAGCTGGGTTTGCATGTACAAAGGAAAGAGCAGAAGCTCTGCATGGCCAAGGCATTCTGAGAGAGAAGTGTGATACGAGATGAGGTAGGAGAACAGCAGGGAAGACCTCTCAGGTTGGGGAACACACAGTTTGGCATGTGGATTTTATTCTAAATGCAAGACAGGGTTTTACCCAGGAAAATTACATTATCTGTGTTACTTTTTTTTTTTAAGAGAACTTATTCTTTTTAATGTACAGAAAAGACACAACAGCACACACTTAGCCCAGTTTGGTAGCCAGTTCTTTAGTTTTTGTCTCTTCCAACTTGGCAAAACAAGCCATGGACTTTGGACCCAGGACATTGCCCCCCCCCAAGTGACAGCAGATCCCATCTCATCTGTCATTGTAATTGGTCCTGACAGCTTCCACCTGTTTAGTCAGAGCTGCTTTTTTTCCAAGTTAACCTGTGGGAAAGCAACAGTAGTGCAGGTCTTCCTGTGGGCCACACACCCTAGCCTGGCCTTTCCCTTGATAATGGGAACCCCCATCCTATGACACAGGGCAAGCAGGTAGACAGCCAGGTCAGGATCCACAGCATGTGCAGTCACTACCAGCTGAATCTTCTTGGTTTCCACCAAGGTGGTGACAGTATTAACCCCAGCCCAAAGGGCCGGCAGCCTTTTCTGTTGCCAGCAGTTTTCTTCTCAGCCCAGGGCCAACCATCTCTGCGCCTTCTCTTGCTTTGTCCCACATTTGTATTTGTGGACCAGCTTAAGCAGCTGAGTAGCTATTTGGGATCCAAGGCCTAGGTGAACTGGCTAATCATGGGAAGCACTTGTATTTTATTTCAATTTTTTACTTAAATTCTAGTTAGTTAACATATATGGTAAAAATGGGTTCAGGTGTATAATTTAGTGATTCCTTCACTCACTTAGTGAGCATCACCCAGTGCTCATCATGTCAAGTGTCCTCCTTAATACCCATCACCCATTTAGACATTTAGAGAGAATAAGCCCTCTGTTACTGCAGTCGGATATAGCGGCCCATTTGATAAAGTGGGTGAGTTCCCTTTTGAGCTGGATGTCCTGTCTGATGCCAAAATTCTTGGCCTTTTCTCAAACAGGGACTGACCACTTTCTTGGCCTCCTTCTTCTTCACAACAGGGGCCAGGGCTACCTTCTTTCCCTTAGCATTCTTCACCTTTGGCATGGCTGGAGAAGAGAGCTGATTTACATTTTTAAAGGACTGCTCTGGCTATTGTGTACAAGGGAAAGCAAAAACTGAAAGAGAGAGAGAGTAGTTAGATTATTACAATAATGGAATAGGACATGGGTATACATGTAATAGTCTATAAGAAAGATTGTATTTCTTGGATGAAGGCAGCATTAACAGAGATGGAGAAATATAGATTGAGGAGAATTTTTAAGGATATCAGCAAGATGATTTTCTTTCTTTTTTTTTTTTAAAGATTTTATTTATTTATTTGACAGACAGAGATCACAAGTAGGCAGAGAAGCAGGCAGAGAGAGAGAGAGAGAGAGGGAAGCAGGCTTCCTGCGGAGCAGGGAGCCCGATGCGGGGCTCGATCCCAGGACCCTGAGATCATGACCCGAGCCGAAGGCAGAAGCCCAAACCACTGAGCCACCCAGGCGCCCCGCAAGATGATTTTCTGATGAATCAGGCATGGGGGAATGATGAAAGAAGGAAATCAAGGATTACTTAGATTTGTGGCTTAAGCAAATGAAGAAATGATGGTGTCTTTTACTGATGGATGAGGAACACGTGTAGGAAGTGAAGGTAGAAGGGGAAATCTAGAGGTTTTTTTTTTAGTTTGAGATGCTAACTAAAGATATCCAGGATGAAAATTCAACCAAACAGCTGAATACAGAATTCCTGAGAAAGGTCAAAGTGAAGTTTTGTATCTGGGACTCAGCCCAATCATAGTATCTAAAACCATGGGACTGGATGAGATCTCACCTAATGGTTAAATAGAAAAGCAAGAGGGACCTGTTTAAAGACTGAGGTCCCTTCTTGTTTATGCTGATGAGCAGGTTGAACAAGTAAGAGGGCAAGGCAATGGGTTTTCATAACATCTATAATAAAAGGTAGAGTATGAATATCAGATTCCCTTCTCTTTTTAACAGAAAAGGACACGGATTAGTTAGTATTTGTTTGCCATCTTCATCGAGACATAAGAAACTGACCAAAGTCATTTAGTATTGGAAGAATGAAATTGTATATTTACTGGATTTGTTTCATTAAATATATGCATGTTTCTCATAATTCACAAACTGTTCTGTGAATGATTACATTATTATTAAAGAGAAAACTGAATTCTGTAATTGTTTTGCTTTAAAAACTAATTCTGTAATTGTCTTGACTTATAATACAATATTAAAAAAGCTCACTGGAATCTTAATGTGGTTCCCTTGAATAAATTCTATTTGTATTAAGTATAAAAAAGTCAAGGAAGACCTGAAAGGGTGGGATAATGGAGTCCTTTCCTATGTGAGAAAGTAAAATGACTCTTTCTTAAAAGCTTGTTTTCTAATTGCATAATATGTTGATTATTAAAATATATATATATATAAAATTAAAGCCCACCTTGACAACACCCCTCAAACCTCTGGCTTGTCACTAGGAGTCACCATTTGGCTGGCCACTTCCGTGTGAATTCCTTGAGTCTCTTGCTTGCATGTGTGTGTGTTTGCACACACGTGTACATGTATGTGTAAGCATGTATGTGATAGATGCAGTTGCTGCCCTGCCAAGATCCCCTTTTCTGCTGCTGCTGGAGCTAACGGATAGTAACTCAGCTTTCCTTTTCTCTGGAGAATTGCCCTCGGCCAAACGGATGCTGTGACTACTCCCTTTATCCCTTGGGATGGAGAAAGGCCACATCTGGTCAACAATGGACAGACACAGGGATATAAATGGCCTCAAGGGAGGATTCACTTTAGTGTAATCTGTGCTCCAGAGCACCCCTGCAAAATCAGAAAGCTGGTCTCCACACAGGACCACAGTCACCTTCTCCCTGTGCCCTACCCTGCTTCTCTCACTTGACTTCTCTTGGAAGCACCTTCTCCATAAATTACTTGAAGAAGAAATCACCATCTTGGGCTCTGCTTCTACAAATAAGAGAGTGTTATGTCTATATATCCATTTATGCGTATGACATATATCCATTTATACATAACGTGCTTATCATTAGTTTTCTTAAGCAACAGTTTTAAGAGCTGTTGTACCAATATGCATAGATTTATTCCATTGCTTTTGAACTGTATTATATTACATTGTGGGAAAAAAAAGGGATAACTTTTCAAAAACTTAAAAAATGTTCCAATGTGGTAAATGAATGTTATCATTCTTGGTTACATTTCCTTGATTACCAGAAGTAGAGTCATCTTATATGCTTATCGTCCATTTGTAATTCTTCCTCTGTGAATTATTTTCATATTCTTTCAGTTGGATTGTCTTTTCCTTTTATGTTATCCTTGGCTCTTTATAAATTCTGAATATTGTTCATTTGTTCATGGTATGTTGAAAATACTCTTTCCTACTTATTGTTTTTTATGAGGTGTTTTTTTTTTTTTTGGTGTGGTCTTTTGTATTATTCAGAAGTTTGGTAACATAGTAAAAAAAATTATTTTATCCTTAATGCACTTACATATTTAAGAGGATTACTGTACAGTCATAAACATATCTTCTAGTATTTTATAATTTTCAGCATTATTTAATTCATCTGCATTTTTTTAATGAATGGTATTAGGTGTTGATATAATTTTACTGTATTTTCTAAAATTGATACTTAATTGTCCTATATATACACAGGCTCATTACTGGACTCTGAATCATGTTCTATTGATCTTCCAGGGTTTTTTCCTACTTGAATACTGTACTATTTTTACTACCATAGATTTGCTATATATTTTGATTCCTGGGGGGCACTATCTCCTTTTTTTGTTCATTTTGCTTGTTTTTAAACTTCCTTGGCTATTCTTGGGCATTTGTGTTTCCATACTAATTTTAGAATTAGCTTATAATATTTCTTTTAGGATTTTGATTGAGATTTTCTTGAATTCACAATATCACTGGGGTGGAAGTGGTATCTTTTGCCACGCTCAGACATTGTATATACTTTTTTAAGATTTTATTTATTTATTTGATAGAGAGAGATCACAAGTAGGCAGAGAGGCAAGCAGAGAGGAGGAAGCAGGCTCCCTGCCAAGCAGAGAGCCCGATGAAGGATTCCAGCCCAGGACCCTGAGATCATGACCTAAGCCGAAGGCAGGAGCTTAACCCACTGAGCCACCCAGGCACCTGTGTATGCTTTTTAATGTAACAGGTCTTCTTCAGTAATTTTTTAAATTTTTTCCATAAATATCTAGCATACTCTTTATCAGGTTCCTATATAGTTTGCATTTTTTCTGTAACTGTAAATATTTTTTCTCATACATTTTTAACTGGCCATTGCTAGAATTCTTAGAAGCTGGTGATCCATACTCCTTTTTAATCTCTCCAATTTGTTCTAATAATGTTCCATTGGTTCCCTAGGAGTTTCTATATAGACTATCAAACATATTATCTAAATACTAATATCTAGCATCCTTCTTGGTAACAATGATGTCTCTTACCTATTTTTACCTTGGTATTACATTGCATAGGTCCTCCAGTATAGTATTAACCAGTAACTATGATGCCAAGTATCTCGACTTTGTTTCTCACCATAATACAAATGAGTTGAATATGATGTTCTTAAGCTCATGCTAATGGTAAGATTTTAGTGTACTCTCTAAGAATTTTCTTCGGTTTCTAGTTTGCTAAGATTTTACTTAGAAAAAGTGGATCAATGTTGAAGTTTAACAACCTTTGTTTAATAATGAGTAAATGGTTTTCCTTCTCTCACCTAATTAAGGTAAAGAATTTCACTAGTGATTTTTTTCTTTCTACAAAAATATTATGATTTATTAATTTATCAGCAATTTTTTTCAAGATCTTAACATGGCATGTATGGTCTATTTAAGTGCATAACTTAACCAAAACACTGCATTCCTGAAATGGTAATTATCTAATCCATGTAGATATTTATGTACAAGCCATTTATTTATGTATAAGTCATTACTTGCCTTTTCTTATTTATTGCTTTATAGGAATTTTCCAAATTCCCCCTCGGAATAGACACACAGTTTATTATATGAAATGCTTTCCCTGCAGACAAATGATTTGAAGAGAGCTTAAGTTATTAGTTAACATTTTAATATAAAAATTTTAGTTTTAAATTTCCCATCAATTTATTAAGAAAAAACTGTAAATTATATTTTCTTATTTAAGTAATGCTAATGAGTAATAACACCTAGAAGCAGCATAAACATTTTGCTAATCATGCTGAAGATAAACAGAAAAAAAGGATTAATTTTAAGATCAATTAGATATCTACATTCTCAGCAGCTTAGCCTTTAGAAATGAGCAATTCTGATAATTCTATTAAACGACTTCCAATTTCTGGAACGCCTGTGTGGCTCAGTCAGTTAAATATCTGCCTTCGGTTCAGGTCATGATCCCACGGTCCTGCGATCTAGTCCTGCATCAGGATCCTTGCTCAGCAGGGAGCCTGCTTCTCCCTCTGCCTACTGTCCTCCTGCTTGTGTGTGTGCTCTCTCTAACAAATAAATAAATAAAATCTTTAAAAAACAAACAAACAAAAAAAAAACAATTTCCAATTTCATCTAAATGGGTTGGTGTCTAAAGTATTATTTCGTTGAGACATCTGCCAACCACACTGGGGTCTTTCTTTTTTCCCCAGCCATTCTATTGTTCGTTCATTTCAGATGTTCTTTCCGAGAAACACTTCCTTAAGTCCTGAACTGTATCCTTTACACATTTACTTAGGAGTGATCTATTGGGATGCCTGAGTGGCTCAGTCAGTTGGCATCTGCCTTCAGCTCAGGCCATGATCCCAGGACCCAGGATCGAGTCCTGCATTGGGCTCCTTGCTTAGTGGGGAGGCTGCTTCTCCCTCTGCCTGCTTCTCCCCCTGCTTGTGCTTGCTCTTTCTCTTTCTCTCTCTGACAAATAAGTAAAATCTTTATTTTTTTAAAGATCGTATTTATTTATTTGAGATATTACTCCATTTCTCCTGGCTTCCACTGTTGCTCTTGAAAAGCCACCTGTAAGTCTAATTGTTGATCATTTGTAGGTGACTTGTCTTTTCTATTTACCTTTAAGATATTTCCTTTTTTTTTTTTAAAGATTTTATTTATTTACTTGACAGATCACAAGTAGGCAGATAGGCAGGCAGAGGGAGGAAGGGAAGCAGGCTCCCTGCTGAGCAGAGAGCCCGATGCAGGGCTCAATCCCAGGACCCTGGGATCATGCCTGAGTCGAAGGCAGAGGTTTTAACCCACCGAGCCATCCAGGCACCCCTAGATATTTACTTTAAATACTGGAATGCTCAGGGTTCAGCCCCTTCTTCTGTCACCCCCTCTCCTGGATCTCTCAGCCAGTTTTATGTCTATAAATAGCACTTACATGATGATGACCCCAAAATTATATCTCTAATTCAGACCTCTCTAACTCTACATTGGCACATCCAACTGTCTGCTAAACCTCCTCTGAAAACATCTCAAACATAAAAATGCCTAAATATGAGCACATGGTTTTCAACCCTTTCCCCAAACATGTTCTTCAGCAGTCTTCCCCATCTCACTAAAGAGCAACACTACTTTTCCATTATCTTAAGACAAAAAATAATCATTTTCCTTAGACTCCTACATTCAATTCTCCAGATAATCCATCAGTTCTATGTTCAAATTTTATACAAAATTCAATTACTTCTTGCCACTCACACTGTTCCAAACAACTATCATATTTTCTTGGCTTATCACAATAGTTTATTAGTTGTTCTCCCTGCTTAAACTTGACCTTCCTCCAATTCATTTATTCTCAACATAGTAACAAGAAGGATGTTGTTATCCTGTTATCTCTGAATCAGATAATATCACTTACTTATTTGGCTTTTTGTTTGTCTCTGAGTAAAATCCAAAGTCATTTCAATGGTCTATACAACTCTTACATGATCTGTCCCCCTCTACATCTCTGATTTTATCTCTTATTTCTCTTCCTCTTGATCATTTGGATCTAGCCACAATAATTTTATTGCTATTCATCTAGCACACAAAGCATATTTATGCCTTGGGGTCATGCACATGCATTTGTCTCTCAGATAATAACATGACTCAGTCTCTCACCTCTTCCAGGCCTTTGCTTAATTTTCAGGCTCTAAGGGACACTTTATCTGATAACTAAATTAAAATTACAATGACTACCCCTCCAACATTCCCTACCTCCCTTCTTTGCTAAAAGTTTTACATAGCATTTATCACCATCAGACATACTATATAATTTAATTATTTATTTATTTTGTGTCTGGTGCCCCCTCCCCCACTACATACACCCCAAAATATAAGATCTATGAAGGGAGGGTTTTGCTTTTCCTTCTATCTTTTGACTGTTGTATTCTTAAGGCTGCAAAATTATCTGGCACATGGTAAGCGTTCAACTCAGTAAATAATTTGTTCAATGAATGAATGAAGTATCTTATAGTTTCTCTAAAGTGTCTAATTCTGGATTTTTAAAACTTAATCTTTTTTTTACTTCTGAATGCAATTATGTACTTTATCAAGATCACCAGATAATTTGTATGGACATTAAAACCTATGAGCATTTCTCTAAGATGTATGTCTATGAGTATAACTCCAGTATCACAAAATATATATACCTTTACAAAACAATGCTCAATTGCTTTCAAAGTGATTATGCTGCTTCCTCTAATAAAGTGTTAATAAACACTCCACCACTAGACCTCTTAATTTTTGTCAAATTAGATGTGAAACACTCATTATACTTCTAACTTGCCTTTTCAGATTACTGATAAGATTAGCACCTTCTTTTTGTATAGGTTTATTCACCACTTCTGTCAAATACCTACTTTCTCATTGTGTTCATTTACTAAGCAAGTAGTTATTTCCTTACCAATTTTAGTGCTTAATATATTTGAGACACTATTGCATTGTTGGTAATATGGTAGCTTTCAGCTTCTCCCCAGTTATAGTCTATCCTTTTACCTTCTTATGGGCTTTCTGATGAATAGAAGGTCTTAATTTTAATGTAGTTACAAATATCATTTTCTTCTTTAATATTTCATGCTTTCATTTTAGAAATTTAAAATTTAAGAAATTCTCCCATACCACACAGTGAGGAAAGTTTCTCCTGTATTTTCTCCTAACATTTTAAATCAGTGCTTTTCATATTTAAACTAATTCATACAAGAAAAAAAAATTATGTATAGTGTGAGCTAGAAGTCCAATTTCTCTTGTAAGCAATTGTCCCAGCACCATTTCTTGAACACTACTCCCCAATGATCTGAAATGCCAACTCTATAATACCAAGTTTCCATATATCATTTGTTTTGTGGCTGGCTTCTCTTCACTGCCTTTGGTTGCTTTGTTTTACCAGGCACAAATACTATACTGTTTAAATTATTATATAACTTATTATATATTATTATATAATCTCTTATAGCCCACCTAGTTATTCTTCGGTGGTGGTGTGGTTTTTCTTAGCCCCAATTTGCCATATTCCTTTTAGAATCCATTTGTCAAGATCCATTAGAAAAAATCTGTGAGATATCAATTAAAATTTTATTGATTCCACGGATTAATTTGGAAAAGACTGGTATTCTTTAAAATGGTGAATCTTCTTGTCTATAAATGTTTAAAAATACAGTATATATCTCCATTTTTTTAGGTCTTTTTAATATTTTTCAGTATGAAGATTTTTAATTTTCTCATACAGGCGCAGGCTTTATGTATCTCTTTGTAATAGACTTGCAGATGGTCTTCATACCTCTTACTCATCTGTCTTTCCTAGCTATCAATATCCAGCTACTATAAAGTAAATTTTATCACATTAATTCCAGACACAAAAATCTGTGTTAAGTACCTATTGCCTATGAGATCAAATGCAAACTTCACAGGCTGGATTTAAATGGCTCTGCTTACCCAGCCATCATCATGACTTGCTAGGACTCTACTTCATTTGTTTACTTATAGTGGAATTATAGTGTAGAAGTGAAGAGCTCATTTACATAATATAACCTAAACAAAATTAGAATCAAGTCCTGACTCCATTACTTACTAACTTATGGCTTAGACAGAGTGACTTAGTTCTTTGGGCTCCTCTTTTATAAACCGAGAAATATATAGATATTCACAGCAAAGGATGTTGTAAACAATAAATGAGACAGTGCATGTAAGTTATGTGGCACTTGTAACTTACTAGCATTAATTGCTATTATTGTATTAATGTTATTATTGACTAATTAAAAATTAACAGATAATAGCATGTCTTCTCTAAGTGAACAAACCATCAACATGCCTATATTGAATTCTTTTTTTTCTTTCCACACATTTTTAAATTTGGAACAGAATCTGGAAGAGGAAATGGTCACACTCTAGATGTGTATCCCTCATACTGGGCTAGTGGTGAAGAGAAGAAATTAGAAAGAGTAGGCCTATGTTTTGGAGACTAAGCTAGCTTATGAATAACCCCTGACATACAGGCAACCAATATCCCAAAATCATAATTACAAAGGCACATGCAGGACAAATGCAGATGCAGTCCAAGCTGACTTCAACACACAAAGGAAGCCAAGAGTAACACACTGGTCACCAAAACACAGGAGTCACTGAGCAATCATAATGCTAAGAGCTAAGGTAAGTGATGACATTTCTGTTCTAGAGTTGGCTTGACTTAAAAGAGTGCTTTATCCAATGTTGAGAGCTGGTAATGGCCAGGCAGGTTGCCAAGCTTCCTTCTAAAAAGGACTGGGCTCAGAGTAGGGCTCCCAAAAAGGAAACCAGAGTACCATTTTTTTCTTTAAAGTGGCAAAAGCTCAGCCATACAGATTTAACAATCCCAGCAATGTAAATAAAAGACTGCAGCTTCTGTGAGTAATAAAACTTGTTACTCCCTTGCTTGTCATTTGACTAAGAAAAAAAATGATTAGTGAATCCCCAAAACTATTTTCTTTTCAATACGAACTTTGGACACATAGTAGTTAACTCTCTATTTTAATGATAGGATATATGACATGACACATCATACGAAATTACACAATGTGTGACATGTGATAGTCTGCCCCAGGAAATCTGCCCATTTGTAATAGGAATTCCCACCAGATATAAAACCCAAATTCTAGGGAAAGAACACTTGTAAGAGCTAATCTAGGCCCTGGAGTTCTGCTCCCTCTGGGCTTTATGGTAGATTACCAGTCATAGATGGGACCTTAAGCCACCTGGCAGGGAGACAAGGCAGACTAGGATCAGGGAGGAAGCTCAAGTGTGCTCTCTGGACTCACTTAACATGAAGTCAAGGAAACTTATTACTCAAAAATTATGAAAGCATGCAGCGTTCACCTCTGGTAAGGGGATACACTAGTAGAGTAGATGCAGGATCTAGTAGCAATGTAGAACATTCTTCTCCTTAGATAATGATGTCACTGGGTTTGACATTTAAAATAAATACTATTTGCAGAGGTGAGTGAATACGTAGAAGAATCATTTGTTCATTTGATTTTTCTCTGTATCATTTAAGATGGAGGAGACTGAGCACATAGGGAGGATCAGAGGAATGATCTGCAGAGGATCTTGGGGAAGCCAGATATGGGGCTAAGGGCAGAGAAAAGAGGATGAGCCCTAAAGAGAAGGAAGAAACCCAATGTCACAAAGGCTAATTTAAGTAGTCACTTCATAAATCAATCTCACCACTACCACTAGGGATGTATAGTAGCTGATCAAGAACTGAAGCAGCATTATCCAATGATGGCATTCTATCTTGGGCATAGATGATGACAGTTTCTCCTATTTGTATGGAAGTCAGCAGACTAAACTCAACCAGATAAGGAATCTTGGTTCTTAGTTGGTAACTTAAAATCACATATGAATGGTGCTGGGACAATGGGACAGCCACATGCAAAAGAATAAAACATGACCACTATCTTACACCATACACAAAAATTAATTCAAGATCTGAATATAAGACCTGAAACTATAAATTTCCCATTTAAGACATCGGTCCTAGTGATGTGTTTGTGGAACTGACTCCAAAGGCAAGGAAACAAAAGCAAAAATAAACAAATAGGGCTAGCAACTAAAAAGTTGCTGCACAGTAAAGGAAACCATCACCAAGCAAAAAGGCAACATATCAGGTGGGAGAAGATATTTGCAAATTATATATCTGATAAGCAGTTAATATCCAAAATATAAAAAGAACTTATGCAACTCAAAAATTTAAAAAAAAAAAAAAAAAAAAAACGGGCACATAGGTGGCTCAGTTGGTTAAGTGTTTGCCTTCGGCTCAGGTCATGATCTCCAGGTCCTGGGATAAGCCCCACATTGGGCTTCTTGCTCAGGAGGAAGTCTGCTTCTCCCTCTCTTTCTGCCCTTCCCTCCTGCTTGTGTGTGCACTCTCTCTCTCTCTCCTGTCTCAAATAAATAAAATCTTAAAAACAATCAGTTAAAAAATGGGCAGATGATCTGAACAGAGATTTTCCCAAAGAAGACATACAAATGGCCAAAAGCAAATGAGAAGATGTTCATCTTCACTCATTATCAGGAAATGCAAACCTAACCATAATGAGTTATCACCTCACACCTGTTAGAATGGCTATTATCAAAAAGAAAAGAATAAGTGTTGGAGAAATTGTGAGGAGAAGAGAACCCTCACATACTGTGGTGGGAATGTAAATCGGTGCAACCTCTATGGAAAACAGTATTCAGAATCCTAAACAGATCTACCATATGACCCAATGATTTTACTTTTGGTTATTTATCCAAAGAATACAAAAACACTAATTCCAAAAGGTATACACAGCCCTCCATTTATTGAAATATGGTTTACAATAGTCAAGATATGAAAACAACCTAAATGTCCCCCAATAGATGAATGGATAAAGAGGATATGGTATATGCAATGGAATACTATTCATTCTTTAAATAGAATGAAATCTTGGGGCGCCTGGGTGGCTCAGTGGGTTAAAGCCTCTGCCTTCAGCTCAGGTCATGGTTTCAGGGTCCTGGGATTGAGCCCTGCATTGGACTCTCTGCTCGGCAGGGAGCCTGTTTCCCCCTCTCTCTCTGCCTGCCTCTCTGCCTACTTGTGATCTCTGTCAAAATAAATAAATAAAATCTTTTTAAAAAATGATTTTAGAAAGAATGAAATCTTGCCATTTGTGACAACATGAATGGAACTTTATTTTATTATGTGAAGTGAAGTAAGTCACATGGAGAAAGACAAATATTGTATGTTTTCACTTATATGTGTAATCTAAACAAATAATACAATACAGAAACAAGCTCAAAGATACAGAAAAAAGATTGATGGCTACCAGAGGGGAAGGGGTTTAGGGATAGGTGGGTAAAATGAGTGAAAAAGGTTCAATTACACGGCAGTGGATGGTAACTAGACTTTGGTAGTGACTGCTCGATAGTGCACATATCAAATTATGTTATATACCAGAAATTATATATTGTTATATAACAATTTAATCTCAATTAAAAAAAAACACATACATTTGAAAAACAGATGAGTTTCATATCATTTCTGCTAAAATATCAGTAAACAGAGTCCAAGTCAATGGCCTAACCTCACCACTGGGGTTAGGGATTTTCCTCTGCACCTTACTTTGACCATCTATCAGTAACACGATAAACCTCAAGTAAAAAAAAAAATAATAATGCATTTTTTAAAATCCCACCAGGACGTTGGTTTTCTTCATAGTTTACCTGACCATCAGATTATTTCAATGACAGCAACTCAGTGGCAACAGCTGGTGTGGTGGTTGATAATTTTTCCCTCTTGCAAGTTAAGGCCAAAGCACTGTGGTGGGACCCACTGAGAAGTTTGTTTCCTGTCAGTGCACAGTTTGCTACAAGCAACCCTTTCTCTGGGCTGCCAGGGCCTGTGGTCTGAACTGTGTGACACTAACATTCAATTACGGTAAAATGTCTATTTAATAACTGACATTTCCAGTAACTTCTTGTGAGTTCAATATGCCTTGAGGCTCATTAGAAAAGTTCTAGAGGATACTAAGAACTACTTTATTGACAAATAATTTACACTCCTCTGATTTATTCTGATCAAAAATGTTAAAGATTCTCCTTGTAGTTACTTCAGACATAGCTAGGACAGGCTTTAGTGTTCAAACCCTGGGAATTAAGGAACCTAGCACTATTTTGGGGGGCCAGAAATTTTTTCAGCTGCTGAGTCCAAGTCCAGAGAACCATAAGGACACCTTTTAGGTTTTCCATGGTCTAGTCACAAATATACACCCTCCAGTGCATATATTTACTTTAACTCAACCACAGTGGTTCCTAGGACACCCTGATCTCCAACCATCAGCATAGCTCAAAAGCAAATAAAATTTGAGGAGCTCTCCAGTTAAAGTGATCAATGGAATTTGCTTCCTCAGGAACTAATTTTAAGTTTTTCCTCAAACTTATCAGGTTCTAGATATAAGTATTCATCTAGTTAACAAAACAATTAGAAATACCTATCTTACATACTCTGAGTTTTCTTGGCTAGGAAGCTTGAATCATTTTTCTTTTCTCTTAAGCATCTTAGAGAAGGGAAATCTCTATTCTCTTTCTTTCAGTTTTGATGGAGTTAGCCAGGGCACAAAGATTAAATCAGAACTGGCCACAAGAACCCATGATTATTGGTTTCAAAAATCAAGTGCCAAGATGGAAGGCTGGGTTGGGGAAATTCAACACTTGCTCATACGTCTTTCTATTCTATTTTCTATTCTTCTCCATATATATTTTATATATATATATATATATATATATATACACATATATATATACTCTACACACACATATATATATAATAGCTAATAAATAATATGTATATAAATATATCTAATAACTTTAAATGAAAATGTGCTCTAGACGCATAATACTGTGTGGGTAATCTGTGGAATTTAAAAATTACTTTTTCCTGATAGGTTGGGGATAGCATATTATATTACATATCACCTCACAGTTCACTATAAATATATCATTACATTTGATGCCCAAACATCCCTATTAGGTAAGCAAGATACAAGATTAAAGCAGTGATCAAAAACCTCCCAAAAAACAAGAGCGCAGGACCTGACAGATTCCCTGGAGAATTTTATCAAACATTCAAAGAAGAAATAATACCTATTCTCCTGAAGCTATTTCAAAAAATAGAAACAGAAGGAAAACTACCAGACTCTTTTTATGAAGTCAGGATTACCCTGATCCCTAAACCAGGCAAAGAACCCACCAAAAAGGAGAATTTCAGACCAATATCCCTGATGAATATGGATGCCAAGATTCTCAACAAGATCCTAGCTAAAGGATCCAACAGTACATTAAGAAGATTATGTACCATGACCAGGTAGGATTTATCCATGGGATGCAAGAGTGGTTCAACACTCACAAATCGATCAATGTGATAGAACAAATCAGTAAGAGGAGAGAGAAGAATCACATGGTCCTTCCAATTGATGGAGAAAAAAGCATTTGACAAGAAACAACATCCGTTCCTAATTAAAACCCTTCAAAGTATAGGGATAGAGGGAACATTCCTCAACTTCATAAAATCTATCTATGAAAAACCCACCCAGAATATTATCCTCAATAGGGAAAAGCTGACAGCCTTTTCTTTGAGATTAGGAACATGACAAGGATGTCCACTCTCGCTCCTGTTATTCAACATAGCACTAGAAGTCCTAGCTACAGCAATCAGACAATAAAAATAAATAAAAGGTATTCAAATAGGCAAAGAAGAAGTCAAACTTTCTCTCTTTGTAGATGACATGATATTTTATATGGATAACCAAAAGACTCCACCCCCAAACTACCAGAACTCATACAGCAATTCAGTAATGTGGCAGGATACAAAATCAATGTACAGAAATCAGTTGCTTTCTTATACACTAACAATGAAAATATAGAAAGGGAAATTAGAGAATCAATTCCATCTACGATAGCACCAAGAACTGTAAGATACCTGGGAATAAACCTAACCAAAGAGGTAAAGGAACTGTACTCAAAGAACTATGGAATACTCATGAAAGAAACTGAAGAAGACACAAAAAGATGGAAGACCATTCCATGCTCATGGATCAGAAGAATAAGCATTGTTAAAATGTCTATACTGCATAGAGCCATCTCTATTTCCAATGTCACCCCAATCAAAACTCCATCAGCATTTTTCAAAGAGCTGGAACAAACAATCCTAAAATTTGTATGGAACCTGAAGAGATCCTGAATTGCTAAGGAAATGTTGAAAAAGAAAAACAAAACTGGGGCATCATGTTGCCTGATTTCAAGCTTCACTACAAAGCTTTGATCACCAAGACAGCATGGTACTGGCATAAAAACAAACACATAGACCAGTGGAACAGAGTAGAAAGTCCAGATATGGACCCTCAACTCTATGGTAAAAGGTACATATTTTCAAATTTGTTCACAAACTGGGGGAAAAAAACTCTGGTGAGTTTTTGACCAGATCAAGATTAGAAGCTGGAAACCAAGCCATAAAGAGTATATCATAAGATTCAGAGTCTTCTGATTATTTCAAAGATGAGAGACATGGTCCTAAGGAATGTAATATGTAATTTAGAAAAACCGGAAATATCTTTCAGTAAACCATCTTCTGTATCAAGAAGAATCTCCAAATATAACTTCTTAAAAGGACAGATTCAACTGGCCTATGCTCTACATGGGTACAGCTATACTCAGTACACTCTGAAAGGGCTTCAGCCCCTATACTACACTGAAATTGTTCTCAACAAAATTTGTGATGATAACCTGACTTTACTCATTTTCTGACCTGCCCTTTTCTTGAACCTGTGGTGCCACATGTTACTCACATTCATAAAATTCCCTTCTCTTTTTTCTCACACCATCGTCTCTGAGTTTTCCTAGGCTAGGCAGTCCAGAACAATTGAAAAATCACTGGATTTGGAATATTATAGACACTTGGGTTACAAATCCGGTTCTTAGGGTCTTGGGAAAATTAACCTTAAGAAGTTTTAATAATAATAATTAGTATTACCACTACTATAGGGCAGTTCGGAGATCAGAGATAGCAATGAAAGCAGTAGTGCCAAGCTCAATAGAAAGCACTCAGTGGATGGAGGCACGTTCTCAGCCTGTTTTTGTTGAGCTCTTTCAGTGACCACAGAGATATCAGTAATATCAGGGTCCTGATATATTTGACACCTCTGCTCTTTTCACTCTGTATACCAGTGCTGTCCAATGGGACTTTCTCTGAAGATGAAAATGTTCCATCATCTGTGCTTTTCTAATACAGCCACATGCAGTCTTTGAACACTTGAAGTGTGGCTAGTACACGAGAGAAACTGAATTTTTTGTTATATTTGACCTAGTTCAAGATTAAATTTAAATAATTACATGTGACTAGTGGCTCCCGCATTGGACAATGCAGCTGTATACTTTTCCTTGGTAGCTTCATACCATTCCATGACTTTGTCCGCTACCCATATACAAAAGACTCCCATTTTTATTTATTTATCTTTGGGGGGGATGGGTAGGGGAGAGGGAGAGAGAGAATCTTAAGCAGACTCCATGCCCGACACAGAGTCCAATAAAGAGTTCAGTCTCACCACTCTGAGATCATGACCTGAGCTGAAATCAAGAGTCAGACGCTTAACTGACTGAGCCACCCAGGTGCCTGATTCTCAGCTCTAGAGTCCAGCCTTGATTTTCACCTGCCCATTACCCATAACAAGGCATCTCAGAGGTACTTACTATTCATCATGCTCACTATGGAACTCAAACTTTCCTTCTAACTCCTGTTAGTCCCTATATTCAATCAATAGGACCACAGTAAAGTGTTCAGCTCAGTATACGCGAGTGTCCAGTCATGAACCAGGAGTTACTATAGTCCTTTCCTCTACCCTAATTCTATGCCTATCAGCCGACAATCACTTATACATGTTAAATATCTCTCCATCTGTGCTGTCATAGGCTTAATACAAGCCCTCATTATTTCTGACTAAGATATTATGATGGAGTTCCAATTTGTTGACTTATTTCCAGTCATTCATTCATTCACTTGATTTTGTCTGGAATTTACTCAAAATCTTCCAGTGGTTCCTCACAGATTCACGATGGTCTGTTTCTCAGAGTCCACAATGTCTCATGGTTCGTTTCCCCCTCCAATTTCCCCCAACTCACATCTCTCCAACTCCCAATGTCCTCTGTGTTATTCCTTTTGCTCCACAAGTAAGTGAAACCATATGATAATTGACTCTCTCTGCTTGATTTACTTCACTCAGCATAATCTCCTCCAGTCCCATCCATGTTGATACAAAAATTGTGTATTCATCATTTCTGATGGAGGTGTTATATTCCATTGTATATATGGACTATATCTTCTTTATCTATTCATCTGATGAAGAACATCTTTCAGCCTAATATTTCAGCCTAATATTATTAACAAAATTTTGGATGGGGGACGCTGTGGTGGAGTGGCTAACAGCACTGTTAAGGATTCAGAGAATAACTGGGGGTCAAAGCCTGGCTCCACCACCAGTGATTTAACATTCATATACATTATGAACTGATCATGAAAATAAGTCTAGTTACATCCATCACCATACAAAGTTAATATGATATTACTGACTGTGTTCCCCATGCTGTACATTCTATCTCCCTATTTATTTGTTATTGATCTAGAGTTATAGTCTTGAACTTCTCTTCCTAATCAAAATGTTTTCCATGGATGACCTCTCTCTTATGGCAGTTCCAAGTCTGAATTTCCAATGTCTCTACCTTCACCATCCCAATGTTCCAAGAGCTACTCAAACAACATGGCCCAAAGTGAATTAGTTGTCCCCTAGACCATTTCTCATACAATTTTTGTAGTTTAATTATATCACAATCACTTAACTGAAGCCAAAAATTGGAGTCAACATTGATTTTTTTTTTCTCTCCTTTAATCCCTAGTCCTTACTGGTCATGAAATCTGTTTAGTCCTAATTCTAGACATCTTTGAAATTTTTATGTCCCTTTCTCTCCCCATTGACACATCTTGTGTCAAGGCTTTATATGGACTATTGCAACAGCCCATAATTTATTTTCCTGAACTTCTGTGTCATACTTCTTAAATCAACTCTGCATGTGATCAAGAGTGATACTTCTAAAACATAAATATTATTGTGTGTAGTAGGTTGAATAATGGCATCCCCAAAATTGTCCACATTCTAATCCCTAATGCCTGTAGTAAATGTCAGGGTGGTGAGAAAGCATGTTCTCATGCAAGCAGGGAGGGGGAGGGAGAGAGAGAGAGAGAGAGCAAAAACAAGGGGGAGGGGCAGGGAGAGAGGGAGAACCAGACACCCCACTGAGCAGGGAGCCCAACACAGGGCTTGATTTTAGGAACCCGAGATTGTGACCTTAGCCAAAGGCAGGTGCTTAACAGACTGAGCCATCCAGACACTCCTGGGAGAGAAAATTTTAAGCAGGCTCCATGCTCAGAACAGTGCCAGCTGTGGGGCTAGACCTCACAACCCCAAGATCAGGACCTGAGACAAAATCAAGAGTTGGATGCTTAACTGACTGAGTCACCTAGGACTCCCTGTAAATGTTACTTTATAAGGAAAAAAAGACTTTGCAGATGTGACTGAGTTAAAGATGTTGAGATGGGGAGATTATCCTGTATTATCTGCAGGCACACAATGTAATCACAAGGGTCCTGGTAAGAAGGAATTGAAAGGATCCAGGTGTATAGTGAGAGTTGTGATAAAAGCAGGAGGTTATAGTGATGTAAATAAGTGATCATGAACCAAGGAATACAGGTGGACTCTGGACACTGAAAAGGGCAAGAAAACAGATTCTTCCCTAGAACCTCCAGAGAAAATGTAGCCCTGCTAACACCTTGATTTTAGCCTAGTGAGACTGATTATGGACTTCTGACCTCCATAATTGTTAAAATATAAAAATTCGTTCTGTCTTAAGCTGTTAAGAATATAAAAAAAAATAAGATTTATTTGAGAGAGAACAGACATACCAAGTTGGGGGAGAGGCAGAGGGAATCTCAAGCCAGATTCTCTCTCTCCCTCTGCCTCTCCACTTTCAGTGCAGAGCATGACATGGGGGTGGATCTCACAACCCAAGAGATCACTACCCGAGCCAAAAATCAAGAGTTCAACCTTAAATGACTGAGCCACCCAGGCATCCCAAGAATATAAAAATTTTTAGGGGTACCTCAGTCGATACAGCATACAACTCGAACTTGGGGTTGTAAGTTCAAGCCCCACACTGGGTATAGAGATTACTTAAAAATAAAACCTTTAGGGGCACCTGGGTGGCTCAGTGGGTTAAAGCCTCTGCCTTCGGCTCAGGTCATGATCTCAGGGACCTGGGATCAAGCCCCCCATAGGGCTCTCTGCTCAGCAGGAAGCCTGCTTCCCCCTCTCTCTCTCTCTGCCTGTCTCTCTGTCTCTCTGCCCACTTGTGATGTTTGTCTGTCAAATAAATAAATAAAATCTTTTAAAATATATAAATAATAAAATAAAATCTTTAAAAAAAGAATATCAAAATTTTTTACAGCAGGCATAAAGAATGAATACATTCAAGCAACTACTTTTTTGGAAATTGAGGGATTCCCATTTCCTACAGGATAAATTCTAGACTTATTAAACTGCATTCAAGAACCCTCATAGTCTAACCACTAAGATTTTTTAGCCTTTCTTTCTGTTCATGCCCTCTAAGGAACTTCTACTGATAAGGACCAAATTTCTTTTCAAAAGTTGGGCTGCATGGTCTGACAAAGAATTTTGAGCCAATTTTACATATGAAAATTTGGGAGGAGACAATTTAGACATTGAAATGTTAAGGTTTGATGAATATGAACAATGGGACAAAATACTTCAATAACCAAGATGTACTCACTACAATCACACACACACAAAAATTTGCCATTCACTAAGTACTTTTACTGTAATAGTTCTTGGACTTGTAGATGTGGTCCCTTTTAACTGGATGCCTTCTCCTTTGTCTGGTGAACTCCTTCCTACTTATTCTTCAAGACTCATCTTAATCATCACCTCCACTGTGAATGGATCTTCACTGACATACCTTGGCACAGACACTTATTTTCTCTGGTGTTCCTAATTGTACATTTAATATGCTCTTTTACCATATCCTTCTGAACACTAATAATGTAATGATCTATTTATGACTCCTCCTTACCATTGGACTGTTTGCTTCTATAGTAGTATCCCAACATGGCTCTCAATGAACCTCAAATTCTGATGTTCTTATCTTTAGTTCTCTCCCACAATGACCCTTGGTTGGCATATACCAGTGATATGCTGCAGTCAGCTTGCACAGGCTCTCAAGAATCAACTGTGCTCTGAGGCACCTGGGTGGCTCAGTGGGGTGAGCCTCTGCTGGCTCAGGTCATGATCTCAGGGTCCTGGGATCGAGCCCCGCACCTGGCTTTCTGCTCAGCGGGGAGCCTACTTCCCCCATTCTCTCTGCCTTCCTCTCCACCTACTTGTGATCTCTCTGTGTTGAATAAATAAATAAAATCTTTAAAAAAAAATCAACTATGCTCAATGATTCATTAGTTCAATATAACACCACATGCTAATGATGTACTATACTTGGCTAATTGAATTTAAATATAAGATAAAATAATTTTTTTTTTTTAAAGAATCAACTGTGCTCACCTCTTCCCAGTTCTGTGTTACTTGGGCTTAAAAATCAACCAAGGTAGAATTATTTACACTAGGAAAATAAGGAAATGTTACAAATTAATGGAAGTTTTTGTTTTGCGGGGAGAGTCAATTTTCCAACATACCTCTCCTTTCGATTCAGAGTAACAAGTAGAATGCAGTGGAAAAGATTTTGTGTCAATGCTGGACTTAGCTTCAAAGAGTACCAGCAACTTCTTGAATACTGATTTTTGATTTTTAACCATCTATTAAGATCAGTTACCTGATAGATGGACACTGAACAGGTCCACGAGAAGAGGAAGAAGGCTTGAGATTATATGGAAATGGAGAAAAGCCCATTCATCCTAGTATCCCAAATAAGCCTCCAGATGATTTCAGTCACAGCCACCATTTCACTATAACCTCATAAGAGATATCAAGAAAGATCAGAAGAACCACCAGGTCATATATAGAATTATTAAAAAATTATATTGGTTGCCATTGTTTTAACCCCATCAAATTTGAGAATAGGTGATAAAAACTATTACTAAATTAAGCTAAATAGCTTCCCATGTCAAGGTTTGTATTTCATTCACCCGTGTATCCACAATATCTGAACAGGTACCCAATGAGTACATGCTGGATAGAGCAGATACTGTCTCTCTCTCTTTTTTTTTTTTTTCCAGTACTTCTATAAAGTAGTATGCCTATCTATTTCACTATGATGAAGAAATATACCCCTTCATAATAATATGACACTGTATGACAATAATTAAAGAAAATTAGTTCCTAACAAACAGAGATCCTTACAAAACGAACACTATAACCTCTTTCAATACTTCACTGAAATGGCCTTCTAAAATTGACTAACATGTCTACCTTCTCCTCTCCTGATGAGTATCAAAGGTCTCTACTCTTCTACCCGACTTTCCTAAGTGTTTTCCTCCCATGATGTCATCAAGGCAAGATTCCTGGAAGCAGGAAATATCTGAGATATCTAATGTATGTAAAAAGAAAGACTGTGATATTGGCCTCTGGTGTGGTAGTAATCTAGTTTCTACTTCTGACTATACAGTATGTGGCAAATGACAAAATCTTATTTTGAAATCTGCACTTGAATCTCTTTTCCCCAATTTGTTTCTCTTTTATCTATTTACTATTTGGTTATTTCCTATACTTTCTCCTCCATTCCTTTGTTCTAGTCTATTTTTCATCCTATATATGTTTCCTCTTTTATAGGCTACTATGCCCCCAGCCCTATAAATTATCTACTAAAAATTAATCATTTTGCAAAATACATTATACACATCTCATTAATCCTTTTATCAATCCCATGAGCTAGGCATTATTATTTTCAGCGTATGGATAAGGCTCACAGAGATAAGAGGATGGTTCAAAATCTCAGCCAATAGTAGAACCAGATGGGCAGCTGGTTCCAAATTTACTCAGATCTACACAGCTATAAAACACAAGAAAAGGAAATTGGGGAAGGGGTTAAATACAGTTAATCCATACCTTTAAAAAGAAGAAGGAAACTGAAGAAAACAAGCAGATGTATATTTTTTTTCAAGCAGATGAATATTTTGCATGAAGTTACACAAAAACTTGTTAAACATTGTACAGATAGACTTAAAAAAAACCTTTTCATTTCCACTTCTACTCTGGGGGTACATAAGGAAACCATTCTCTTTTTCTTAGAACCCTTACTCTGCAGGATCAAAATGAGCAAATGGTGACCACGTAAGTGAGAAAATATATTAAAATGTGCTTATAACTGCATTCTGTACCACAACCATTCCTTAGAAGCCAGTTCATAAGACCAGACAGTCAGGCAAGCACATTTCTAAATTCTGCATCTAGAGACCCACAGTAGAGAACATACTGATGAGTTCCTTTCTACACAACCTTAGCTGCCACTTCACTATAGCAAAAGGGAACTGCCAACAGGTTTTGTCAAACTCACTGCTATGGACTCCACAGCGGCAGAGACCCTGTCAAGAGTCATAGGTGTCCAAATCACACAGCTGATCCAGACAACTTTGAGATCAGAACTCTTTGGTGAGCTACAGAACCATCAAACATTGCAACACAGGAAATGGGCCCAAAAAAGTTTCAGGAGGGTACAATTTGTCTTTGCAACCCATTTTCAAATGGTAGTTAAATATTACGGCAAAGCCAATGTACAAAATTACATAAAATTATAAGGTATTTATGAGCAATTATGTCCTAAATACATGTCAGGAGCATCATATATCTCATCTCACTCCATCATCGCAACACATCAGAGCAGCTGGTGTTAACAGATACCCTTTTCACAGTAGATAACTAGGCTCTGAGATGTCTGGTACCTTTCCTAATTGCTAGATGATTAAGTGGGAGAGTCAGGACATAAACTTTAGTCATTTGGTTGAAGAGGCAGAATGATGTAGTAATTTAAAAAGCAGGATTCTGGACCCAGATTGCTACCTAAAAACCTCAGCTCTGCCACACACTAGCTGTATGATGCTGGTTAAGTCACCGTGCCTCAGTTTCCTCATCTGTAAAATGAGGATCATAATAACTTCTATCCATGATACTATTATTTTGTTATTGTTAGGCTTGGCTTAGTTAATACATCCAAATGTGTAAATATTACGTATGCATAACAAACATAGTATACACAGTGCCCAATACACATACTATACAAGCATTACAAATTCCAAATCCACTGTTTTATTTCTTACCACCACTCCCCCTTGTGGACATGCACGTGTGCATGCGCGCACACACGCACACTCACACACAAGTGTGTGAGTGTGTGTGTGTGTTGGGGTTCTAAAATCTGGAGTGGAGATCGAAGGTAGGACTGAGAGAGAGAAGACTGGAGATGGCAGCAGAGAGCTTCTAGCAGGTATGTTTAGGCTCTGACTCAATCACTGACTAGAAGAAACTCGTTGTAGCTCTTTCAAGGCAGGAGAATAAGGAAGTCCTAAATTCTACAGTCCTATTTTGAGACTAAATCAGGATAACATCTTCATCCAAACAGGAAATGGAGATTCCAACTTGGAGAGTGTAGCTCTTTCCTAAGGCTGTTCAATCCATTCACAGTTGATCAAAATGAAACTCCAGAAAGTTCTGAAAAACCTAACTACAATTCAAATCACAAAGTCAATTTTCTGACCTCCCAAGCTCAATATCTGTGTTCTATCTTGAATATCTTTACCCAATATATCACACAATATCTGTGCTCTATCTTGAACACTTTATCCACTTATATTTATAGAAAAAGCTTTGTCTATATTGTTGACTATTTTAAGTTATATACCTAAAAGTAGAATTAAGAAAAGAATTTAACATTTTAAGTCTACCCTGCATATTGACAAACTGCTTTCCAGGAAAGTTACCCCAAATCACAGTGGCTCAGCCACTCCCACCTACCACTTAGTATGATGATTCAGAAAGGAGAAATCTTTGCTAGTGTTAAAGGAGAAAATATCGCCTGGTTGATTTAACTGGCATTTCTTTTATTACTACTAAGGTCAATCTTTTTTCTATTTGGAAGCTATTTGTATTATTTATTTTAACTTTTTTCCTTAGTCAGCTTTTCTGTTAGGAGAGTCTACCTTATTTTATTTAATGATTTATGCAAGGTCTTTCTATGGTAATATTGTTTCTTTCAATAGTTTCATGGAAAATACTTTCCCAGTAAGTTATGTGCATATTAATTTATTTACTTTTTAAATTAAAAAAAAATTTAAAGATTTTATTTATCCCTTTGAGACAGAGAGAGAGAGAGCAAACAAGCACAAGTAGGTTGGGGGGAGGGATAAAGGGAGAGGGAGAAGCAGACTCTGGGCTGAGCAGGAAGCCATTGATCCCAGGACCCTGAGATTATGATCTGAGCCAAAGGCAGAGGCTTAACCCACTGAGCCACTCAGATGTCCCAAATTTTCAAATCTTTTTAACAGAATTTTGAAGTCCTTCTCATAGGAATTCGAAAATTATTTAATACCTACCTGTATCAAACAGAGGTATTTAAGAAACATAACGCTCCTATTTCCTTTTGGCCAAAATATACTTCTTAAAAGAATACACAGAAAGGTAAGTTTTACCAGAATACAAACTCTTTGAAAGAAGAGATCTGACTTACTCACCACTGTGTTCCCAGCACTTGTGACTGTTGTTAGCACATGGCAGGAGTTCTATTTGTTGAACAAATAGGTGCATTGCTATCTTGCAATTTGCATGAAAACAGCAAATCACACTCCCAAAGACTTCACAAAAATAAAACAATTATTGCTGAGATGTAACATCTCCAGTGACAATGCCTGGATTTCTGGCTTAAGTACCTTTCATTGTTAGAATGTATAAGTTTGGGGCTTTGGTTTCTTTGTATTTCTAATTTTTTCACCACATAAAAGAAAATTCTGTATGTTATCTGAGATTTGCCTTATGAAATATTTCAAAAACATACCTCCTCTTCCTCTTGATCTCCACTGTAACCACTCTAGACTAAGCCAGCCAGCATCATCCTAACTTGGACTCTTGCAATGACCTCTCAATTAGTTCCCCACTTCCTCTTTTGACCTCTTCCAGTGGTTTTTCCTATAGAGCCTGGAACATGCGCATCTCGGTCCATCAATCTGATTATGACACTCCCTTACTTTCATTGCTTCCCACTGTTTCTAGAAAAAAATTTAAAATCCAGAAATCCACATGATCTGGAGTAGCCCCAATTGGGGAAGTCCAATCCCATCTGCCCTTGCTGTGCTCAGCCACAATACCACATTTCAGTTTCCCAAATAGGTCTGACCATTCCAACTTGGCCTCCCCACTGTCTGCTGCTTCTACCCAGGTGGCTCTTGCACACCCCTGCCTGGCCAGCTTCTGTCACCTTCCCCATGACCCGCCATCCTCCAGGCTACATTAGGTCTTAGACTCTTCCTATACATGTGCTACACTGTACTCGTGTAGCACTCTTCACAGTCTGTAATTATATATTTACTTGTGTAATTCTTTGCTTTACTTCTCTCTCCCTTACTTGGTTTTAAGTTCGTGGACAAAAAATTTGGTCTCTTTTGCTCTTCATTACATCTCTACTACTTTCCACACAGCCTGACACCTATTTGTCACTCAACAAATATAAAATGAGTAAACAAATGAAGGAGAACAGCTCAAGGCCATTCTCTGCTGAAAGCCTTTCTCACTGATGCCCAGGCCACAGTGAATATCCAGTAGCATTCTTGTCTATTTTGTTCCAAATCAATTCTTAGGCTGTAGAACATAATGTTTTTTGTTTTTATTTTTCTAACTCTGCTTATTTTCTCAACTGCAGTGTTCCCCCTCCCCTCTAACACCGACCTCAGAGCTGGTTCTCAAACACTTGTCTCACCCTTACTCAGAGACCTTGCATTTGCTGTTCTCATTCAGAACACTCCTCCCCCACATATTTGAATGATTCCTTCCCAATCATTCAGCCTCAAAGGTCATCTCCTCAGGTACATTCTGCTTCTCCAATAACCAGTCCTACTTTGACTATTCCTCCTAGGTCTCACTGGTTAACTCCCATTACAGTACATATTTACTCACTTATTTATTATCTGGCTTCCTCATCAGAACACAGGCCCAAGAGGATATGAGAATTGTCTGGTTCCCACTCTATACCTGGCATATAGTATTTATTACATACTGGCATATAAATATTTATTACATGTCTGAATACCAGCTCCAATGACAGTTCAAAACTCCCACGCAGATCAAAATGAGCATAAGTAGATGTCGTCTGTCTTCAGAACCTAACCCAACCTTCACTTCAGGGCCCTACCCCAGGGAAAGTAGTAGGTATTTCTTAAAAGATTGCTTCTGGGGTAAAGAGGCAATGAAAGGAGAGAAGAAGGTTGATGAAAAAGAAGGTGGAGAAGAGGAGAAATCAAGTCAACCGAATGGGGGAAAATATTAGAATCGTAAGGACTTGAAATCTTTTCAAAAGCTACATTAACAACCAGATAATCAAAGCTTGATTTGATATACCTTTTGATAAATGTGGCTCTGAATGAAATGCAACCTCTCTGTTCTGACAAATCAGCTCGACTCTCTGTATTTCATAAGATAGGTCATACAAAGATGTAATTAGAAGAAACTTTAAAAAAAAAAGAATAAAAAGAGAGAGAGAAAGAATTTAGATCATCATAAAAAAGGAAGTTAGATGCTGATATGAGCAAAAACATTTATTAAAGTCTCACAATAGAAGTGAAAAAATATTTCCTTTGCTAAATGTAACTGATACCATATTATAAATGGGCTGATCTGCCCAGAGCTCTCAGAAGGAAAAGAGATTATGGTGTTTCCACATTGAAAATTGCCCCCAAATCTATAACTTCAGATTTGTATATACATGAAAATATAAATAACTGTGGGTGATAAGGCCTTGTTATAATACAGCGCTAAGAATTGTGATAATTTAGATTGGGTGGGCGGCTTTCTGCTGTTTGATTTTTTTTTTACTCAGAAAGCAAGCACTGGGGCGCCTGGGTGGCTCAGTGGGTTAAGCCGCTGCCTTCGGCTCAGGTCATGATCTCAGAGTCCTGGGATCGAGTCCCGCATC
>NC_081562.1:48586175-48693306 GCF_022355385.1 Mustela nigripes | reverse complement strand
TCCTCTGTACTTTATCACCTGAGATGAGATCAGAATTATGTTCATAGTTTAATATTCAATCCTTGAGAAGAAAATAGCCATGTCTATAAAAATATCAAATAGTTTCAGAATCTATGATTATCTGAAATAAGCTGGCTCCCACCACTAGCTATATATCGGACTTTTTTGATATACAAAAAATCCAGGCAACGAAAATCTCAAAAGTGAAACTGAGAAAAATTTTCCTTTGTTAATATAAGATGGATATTTACATCACAAATCGAGACTTAGAAAAGAAAAGGTAGTATGTATAAAGCCAAACTCATAACTGAAGAAAATGCAAATCATGTGGTAGGAAAGTAAACAATGTATTATGTATCACTGGCATCTATGCATTTATGTTTTCATTCATAATGAAAACATTTCTCTCTGAATAGCCTAGCCACCCATTAGCAAAAAATTTATAGTTTACATGACTTATTTTAATTACATTCCCAAAAATATTCAATATAAACTAGAAAGCCCTTTTTTTATGGAACAACAAACTCAGAGCATATCATTTTACCTCTGGTCTAACTTGAGAAGCCCATGCAATTGGACTCACAGTCTTTTTCATCACTCTCCCAGCTCCAAAAGTTTTATTAAACATCTTCTCTTTTACTGCTTCCTCCTTGCTAAAATGAAACTTACTAGGCCAAAGAAAGAGAAAAGAATGCAGAAGATCAAAGGGTAGATTTTTTTCTTCACTGATATTTTAAAAGGAATTAGAAATTTGGCTGCTGGGGTATGGATGGATAGGGTGGCTGGGTGATGGACATTGGGGAAAATATATATTATGGTGAGTGCTGTGAATAAAAATTTTTAAAAATTGAAAAATAAAATTAAATTTAAAAAAGGAACTATGAAATTTTGCCTGTGAATGGCATTCATGAACCCACCATGATTTTAAAAAGTTGGAAAACAGAACGGTGAAAAAAATACCAGTGTTGAAGCCTACAAAATGCTTTGATGATTATGTTAGCATTTTATTAATTACATTCTGTTAAGCAGAATTCAGTGTTTCTATCTTGGATGTTGATGTCACTGTGAATTCTTGAAAGAGAAAGCAGGATTCCAATATTTCAAAGATATTAATGACTTTATTATGATGTTGTGTAAGTTTGGGTGAGAAAAAATGATTTTATGATTGGTTAGTTACTTTATAATTAATATTTGAAGATGTTGTTATACACTCTATTAGACCACTTGGGCTGCTATCACAGCCCTAGAAAGCTTAAACAACAGAAATTTATTTCTCCAGTTCTAAAAGCTAAGGAGTCCAAGATCAAGGTGTTAACAAATCCTGCTTCATTCTGAATCCTTTTCTCTTAGTTTGTAAGTGGCAGCCATCTTGCCATGTGCTCACATGACTTCTTCTTTGTGTGTGCACAGAAAGAGAGAGAGACAGAGAGAGATCTCTGGTATTGCTTTTTATAAGAGCACTAAAACTATCATACCAGGGTTCTACCCTCAGGACCTCATCCAACCCTAATTATCTCCCAAAGACCTCATCTTCAAATAGTATCACACTGGGGGAAAGAGCTTCAACATATGAATGGGGGGGGACGACACAAATATTCAATCTGTAACATAGACCATTGAGGCACATACATCATTTTTTTTCTTTCAGTCACTAAATAATATATATATTCTAATGATAAAAAAAATTCAAGGTCCAAATAATTTAGATTATAAAAAATATGTGTTCCATCATATAATTTAACAAACATCAATTAAGTGATGAATATATTCATTTTACAGATGTCACATTTGAGAACCACAGAGCTGAAGTCTTGCTCCAGGTCACAGCTGATTGGTGATAAGGTCAATCTGCTGGTAACTAGTCCAGTACTCTTTCCAATAAACCCACATCATCCCTAACTGGCATGAATACATTTCTACATGTCAAGCAATAGAACATTTCATAACCCAGGATCATATTACAGTTAAAGTGGTAAGACCTAGGCTCTACACTCCTGACCTCTGGAATCTGATGGCTCACTCTGAGCAGAGGAAGAAGTCAAGAAGCTGATCCCTATCCCAAGACACTATAGAGGACTGCACTGGCAGATATCCCCAGTGCAAGTGAAGGGAACTTTGAGCAAGTTCCTTAAAACTTTCTGCAGATACATAGCTGCTGCTGGAACAGCCAGAAACAAGTTTACCTTGAGCAGCATAGGAAACATTTAGTTATCCAAGTTCCATAGAACCCAGAAGCCATTTTAAATGGAGATAGACTCATTGGAGGCTAAATGCCCCTAGGAGGAATTCCTGAGAGGCTCTTATTCAAATAGCTGACGTGACCAAAGACTCCCAAGTACTGCTACAGAAGACACTAGCATGGCCAAAAAGGAGGGAGAGCCACTGCAGCAGGTGGCTGGTCAGACTAGCCACCAGAGGACACTGGTCTCAATTCTTTTCTTTCAAAACACCAACCTCAATTACACTTAATTAATTATGGAATTACATGGTCAAAATCTGCCTTTCCAGATAAATTATAACCCCACAAGATCAGGAACAATTTATATATCATCTTCATATTTTCCCCCAACACCTAGATTAGCATATAGTCTATAGTAACTGATCAATAAATAGTTGTTCAGCTGAGGAAAAGGGATATCAACTAGCTTTGCTAATGTCTTTGAGATAAAGATCGGTAAGTCTACGGCCATACCATCCCCAACGCGCCCGATCTCGTCTGATCTCGGAGATAAAGATCGGTCGGTAAGACACTCGGGATGCCTGGGTGGCTATTTCGGTTAAGCATCTGCCTTCAGCTCAGGTCACGATCCCAGGGTCCTGGGATCGAGTTGCACATCAGGCTCTTTGCCCAGCAGGAAGCCTGCTTCATCTCTGCCTGCTGCTCCCTCGCTAGTGCTTGCTTGCACGCACGCTCTCTCTCTCTCTTTCTCTCTGACAAATAAATAATCAAAATCTTCATGGGGAAAAAAAAAAAAGTATGACAAGACATGGAAGCTAAAAAGAGGAAACAGAAATTTTTAGCCTTCCATACATACTTCCTGGAGCAGTTTGTCTCAAAATATGATGAAGCTGGAAGCCCTGAAATGAGTAAAAGCTTGAGTAATTACAAGAATAACAATACTCTAATTTACATATGTATGGCACTTTATTCTTCCCAAACAATATATTATATTTAGTTTTCATGATGTAACTATTCTCACTTTAAGATGAAGAGGCTGAACTTCTGGGAGATTATAATTCGTCCCACATCACAAAGCTAATGAAGTACAGAACCAGGATCCAAATCCAGGTTAAACAATTCCACATCTGGTATTCTTTCCACTTCAGCTACATTAAAATAACAAAAATATCGGTAAATGCTGATTCTGAAATAAATGGGGGAAATAACCATTTTAAAATTAGTAAACTGCTGTATTCCAGACTAAAAATTTGAATTCATTTTTGTGTCAGTCCCTTTGTTCTGGGAAAAGCGAAAGAAAAAAAATATTTGAGACACACTCTGCTGTTATGTAGATAGGAAGCACACATCCACCACCTCATTTGGGGAAGACCCAAATGCAGTGAAACATTCCTAATGTTAACAAACCTTTAGTCACTCCATATTTACCAAGTACCTCTGTGTGCTGGCCACCATTCAAAATGAGACACTATACCATATAATGTCACCTGGGAGTGTCGTTTAACAAATCTTTATTCCTGCAAATTATGTTTCAGAGACAGAAATATCTCCTTCTCGGAAAGCATGCTATCTGTCCTATTAAACTTATATCCTATTTGGGCCTCCTTGCAGAATGGGATGTGTTGATGTTTGAGTTCTTTGTAGGAGCAAGGATACTGGGAGGAATATACCTACATGAGGAAGTGTGGGCTTGAACCTCCTTTCTGTCCTGCTGAAGGAATGATGATAAAAAAGATACTGGCAGAGTCTGGGACCCTCTGACCCAGAGCAGTGTTCAGAGAACTATTGAAACTTAATTTAAGAAAAGCCCAGAAACTGGGAAGCACTAATGTGTGATTCAGGTGTTCTTATGATTTGGGGGAGCTGAAAGTTAAGCCTACACCAAATAGGGGTAGGTTTTTCCTTTAAGGAAATGGATACTCTCAGTTGGACACTCACTGTGGAGGGACATTAATTCCAGTATAGAAAATATAATCACATGGTGGCTTTATACAGAATGTGGGAAACTCTGTTTCCTGTCTCTGGGGTCTAGGGGAATTTTACAGGGTTTCCATTGCTTAGGACCTTCCTATAGGTGGGGTGATGGGGAGGAACTAGTCTCTGCTAGGTGGTGGCCAATTGGAAGCTAAGCAATTTTGAGGGCTAAGAAAAGCCACAGTTTAGAAGAACGGTTATTTAAATTTTACTGCTTATGTGTTTGGTCTCAGTTGTATTACGGAGAATTATGGAAGGGCCTGCCCCACAGTTCATACAGGCTGGCATATGGGAGAGCAGGGGTCAAGGAGAGAGTGTGAAGATGGTCCCCAAGAGACGATAAGGTGACCAGAGCAGCTCAGACCTACGTGTCAGTGATCGGAGAGGGAAGAACCAGGGACCTAAAGGAGGTAGGTGGGGAGCAAGACTCCTCCGCAGAGAGCTCTCAGTGTAGTGGGAGAATACTTTAGGCAGAGGGCGCTCATCTCTAGCATTTGGTCCAAAAGGAGGGTAGCCGTTCAGACTTTAATAATTTAAGCAATTTAAAAAATTCATTTAATTATAAAGATGCCTCTGTTTTGGAATCATACTAATGCTTCCAACATGTGGGTCAAAGCCCTCTGCCCCTAACTGCTCCCCCACCTCAGACTGCTCAAGGGCAGTAGGCCCATGGAAAAAAGATTCCCATAACTCTGAGACAGAATCAACAAAGACTTTACAGACAATTAAATGTCATGTCTGAAATACTAAATGATGCCATTGGAGTAATTCACTCAACCTCAGCTATCCTTCCTTGTTAACTATTCTCTCTCTACAAGCTAGGATTCTCTGACAGACTCTTGTCTTAAGGAATCCCTGGGCCTCCCCAGAGGCAAAGCCCAGCCCTACCCAAGGCAGCCCACCTGCTTCCCTCCATAGCAAGAGGTGTCCTACAGAACATCCTTGAGAAAGAATTAACCACCTAAAAAAATAAAGGGACTCATCTATTCATCACATGTAAAAAGATTATAGCCCCTTCTTCGTGTGCCTACTTGAATCACAACTTAGTGTACATTTTCAGAGTAAATGGACAAACACTCATCTATTTTATATACAGGTATGTGCAAAAAATCAGGAAGGGATATAGAAATCGCACTTGCAGAATAAGAAGCACAGCCCACTGGTTTCTGTTTAAATGAAACTAAACTCTCATTAGCATTTCATAGTTAAGAACATAGACTTAGGTGCGCCTGGGTGGCTCAGTTGTTAAGCATCTGCCTTCTGCTCAGGTCACGATCTCAGGGTCCTGGGATAGAGCCCCATGTTCTGCTCCCTGCTCAGTGGGAAGCCTACTTCTCCCTCTCCCACTCCCCCTGCTTGTGTTCTCTCTCTCTCTCTCTGTTGAATAAATAAATAAAATCTTAAAAATCAAAAACAAACAAACAAAAGAACATATGTGTCATGTCATGACATCAGTCAATGTCATGCTCCACTATGGATTCCCTATCCTAAGGGTAGTTACTTCTCATCCCCAAGCCTCAGCTGTTCTGACTGCAAAATGGACCTGACAATTACATCTGCCTCAGAAGGTGGTAAGGAGAAAATTGTTTAATGCACATGAAACATTCAGAAACAGGCCTGGCATCTGGTAAGTGCTCAAAATCTTTACTATTCATATTTCAGTGTTTCTAAAATGTCGCTGAAATTTAGGGGCTAATTACAGGGGCATCCCAAAAGACAGACTTCGAAAGGAAAGCACTACCAGGTAAAACTCTGAACAGTACCCTAACCGTGCTTTGACTTCATCACTTGCCATCCATCAACTGCTTTTTTGGTAGCATGCTGGAAAATCAACCACAGTACACTAACACCCACACGCCAGCAGCTCTCTAAATCAGTTGTTCTAAAATGAGTCAGCATACACCCAAGCATGTTGGCCACTCATCTGCTGTCCATAGGCTGCAGGTCCCCAAACAAAACTCCTGCTAACATGTGCTGGCAGCATGCCACGGAGCCGGGGGGCACAGGTACATGGGTCCACACCTCCCCAGCTCTGGCTTCACAGTTCTTCAGGTATAGACACTGAACCTGTGTCTGTGAAAGGCAAGAGTGGTGCAGGAACAGCTTGCCAGGCAGCCGGGAGGAAGCATTTTCTGCCCACATTCTGCCTCACTGTAACCAGCGTTCCCGGTCCCACCAACATTCACTACCACTAACTTCCTACCACTGGCTGAGCTAGATATAAAAATGTTTCTGTCTACTCTTGGGTATATTTTTCTCCTTGAGTAAATAAATGGAACCCTTGTTAAAATGTGTTTCTTTTTGTTTTCCCGGAATAAAACTGAGCTCATTCTTGTTTTCTATGCCCAAAAGTTACAGTAACAGGAGCACCTTCATCTCCAGTTCCTTAGGGGAAGTCTGGGAAGCTCAAAAAGCAGAGTCGAGGCAGGACTATAAAGCCAATAGTGATGAAATCAGGTTTCAGAATGAGTTT
Organism: Mustela nigripes; assembly: GCF_022355385.1. Classification (NCBI taxonomy): domain Eukaryota; kingdom Metazoa; phylum Chordata; class Mammalia; order Carnivora; family Mustelidae; genus Mustela; species Mustela nigripes. Next base: position 48,686,680 of record NC_081562.1, on the reverse strand, counting down.
TAAAATTTTGACTTAAACTAACAAAGTGCTTTTTGGATGTTAAAGTTCTCCATTTAGGTGTCTTTAAAAATGATTATACCCATTCAGGACAGAAAAACACTGACTTACCTAGGTTTAAAAAGGGAGAGAAAGATCCTAGTTGATCATGCTTAAAATGAGCCAAAGTAAGTAATATGCTGACCAAAATCAGTCCTTTCCCAGCACTACCACTGCACCCCGCCGGATTACCACAGCTTAAAGAACCAGACAAATGAGGTCTGTCTCTTCTTTCTCACTTGCCTGTTCAGCCCACTGCTATCTAAGTTATGCACCACCCCTGCCCCAACACCTTTCAAATTGTGACTGCCAAAAGTCATCAGTGACCACAAATTGGCAAATCAATGGACTTGTTTCCAGTCTTAGAACCTGCCCCTTTTCGGTATTTGACATTGTTGACCACACCTTACTTTCTTCCTTTGGCTTCCTTTGGTTCCTCCTGACACCCTGGCCACCTCTTTTTAGCCCCCTCTTGTCTTTCTGTCCTTCAATGCTACCTGTAACTGAAGGTTCAGTCCTTGTCCTGGTTCTCTACACACACCACCTAGTGATCTCATCTACTCCCACTTCAGCTATCACCAGGAGGATAAGAAAACCCAGATCTTCAGTCCTGTCTGGATCCTCAGCACTTGATAAATGCAGCTAAATCCTGGGCACAACTGGGTTACATGTCAGATATCCATAAACTTCAAAATAATTGTACAGGGGAGTTTTTATTATTACCACTTAAAAGCTAAGGAAATGGAAGTTAAGAAAAATTTAACTTCATGCAGTGAGAAAGGAAGACCTGATTTTTCTTTGTGGTATCTCTGATTCCAAAACATGTTGCTTTTGCATAGGAGACGATTCAAATAAACCCAATATTTGTGATATTCTGGAAATTTTTCACATCAGTCTAGCCCCAAACCCTGTCCCAATTTCAACCCTTTAGCATAGTGATAACTGACTTCCCCTGATCTTTTTATAAACAAGGGAGGCTTTTATGACACCTCTCATATCAACAAAGTCACTGAAATGTATGAAACCTGGGAAGCCCAAGGGTTACGAAAATAAGTCTAGGGCACAAACTCTTTTAAAAAGTACAAAAATAAGGGTGCCTGGGTGGCTCAGTTGAGTAAGCAACTGCCTTCAGCTTAGGTCATGATCCTGGAGTCCTGGGATCGAGCCCCACATTGGGCTCCCTGCTCAGCGGGGAGTCTGCTTCTCCCTTTGATCCTTCCCCATCTCATGCTCTCTCTCTCTCAAATAAATAAATAAAATCTTTTTTTAAAAAAAGTACAAAAATAATATGTGAATAAAGTAATACAGACATACATAAGGGAGAAAAAAATATCCCATGACACTATTTTTTAAATTGGCTTCTACTTAGGGTTTAAATTTAGTTTTATTTTGTTGTATTTGTTTATTATTTAATTTCATGTGATTTTAAACATGTACAAGGGTATTAAGGATAATATAATTATCCTATCATCACCCAACTCAAGAAACAGAACATTATCAATACAATGAAGATTTTTTACATTTTCATCTCCACTTGTACTTCTTCCTTCCTAACAGAGATAATCACTACTTTTAATTTGATGTTTGTTATTCCATGTGTCTTTTCATTCTTGTATTCATTTTTTATATTCTTTTTCTCAAATGGAAGAAGAGGTGAAGCAGAATAGAGGTGAAGAGGTGAAGCAGAATAACTGACAAACTTGTGAAGGTCGAATGAGGGGTGGTGGGACAGTCCAGAAGTTGAAGAATTCTGCACCCTCTGGAAGGCTCTTATCTGTATTCACAGATAAGACAAAATGGCATATTGTAGAACTTTCATACATTTCTCATAAGAATACAAAGTACAGCCAGTTTCTTACAAATTTAAGCACACCCTTGGGCACATGGGTGGCTCAGTTAAGCGTCTGCCTTCAGCTCAGGTCATGATCTCCAGGTCCTGAGACTGGTCCCAGGACAGCTGCCTGCTGAGCAGGAAGTCTGCTTCTCCTTCTGCCCCTACCCCTTGTTCATGATCACTCTCTCCCTCAAATAAATAAATAAAATCTTTTTAAAAATTTAAACACACACCAATCATATCATCCAACAATCCACTTTTAAGTAACTATTCAGAAAAAATTAAAACTTATGTTCCCACAAAATCTGCATGTAAATATTTACACCAGGTTTTATATAAGTCCCCCAAAATGGAAATGACCAGAGGTTCTTTACTGGTGAATGGATAAACTGTGTGGTACATGCATTCAATGAAATGCCATCTAGCAATAAAAAACAACGAACTGTTCATAACAATATGAATAAATCTTAGATGCAGTTTGCTGAGAGAAAGAAGCCAGGATGTAAAGGCTACAATAATTCCATTTGTATAATGCTCTGGAATTACAGGGGTGGGAAACAAATAAGTAGCCACTAGGCACTGAAGTGTGAGAGGAGGGGCTGGCTACAAAGGAACAGCACAGGGAATTGGGGGGCTAATGGAATAGATTGAAAATGTGATGAAGGATATATAACTCTATGCACTTGGCAAAAATCCATTGAACTGTGCAACACTGAGTAAATTCTGCCTTCCATAAACTAAAACTAATCAGTGAGGATGGGAAAGATGCAACACAGACTGTATTACAAATGAATAACATGACCATAATGAAGAAGGATGGAGTAAACAGCAGTAAACTGCTGATGTAACTTTGGAAAACAGTGCTAGATATTGTTAAGACTCAAAACAAAAAGAATTTAAACACTGTACTCTAATTGATAAATTTGTTTCTTCCAAGAGAATAGATTTGCAATTCTAAAACTACTTTATTTGTATATTAGGTAAAAAAAAATAAAAACATATTGCAGGTAATGGTAAAAAGATTTCTCACTGTTGGAGAAAAAAGAAATAAGTGTCAAGGCTAGAACATAACTCACAGTATGCAGAGAAAAAGGCGCCCTGTGTCTGTAATTTAAAACCAGAATTCTGGGGCACCTGGGTGGCTCAGTGGGTTAAAGCCTCTGCTTTTGGCTCAGGTCATGATCCCAGGATCCTGGGATTGAGCCCCACATCGGGCTCTCTGCTCAGCGGGGAGCCTGCTTCCTCCTCTCTCTGACTGCCTCTCTGCCTACTTGTAATCTCTGTCAAATAAATAAATAAAATATTTTTAAAAAATTAATTAAAACCAGAATTCTGCCAACAGATAAACAGATGATAGATAGATGATGGATATTAGATATCATGCATATGAGAGAGAGAGAGAAAATATATCTATATGTATTTACTTATTTCAAACTAGAGTCAAAGTAAAATCAATCCCACAAACAAAACATCAGGGTGATGAAGTGCAAAGGAAAACAAGGAAATACTGGAGAGAAATATTGAGGCATCACACATCTGGCTGATGTTTTGTCTTTTTTTTTTTTTTTTGAATTGAGAAAACCAGTGAGGTGATGTGAGAAAAAAATGAAAAACCGACAACTAAGTTTCTTAAAAAAGTGAGAGCAGCAAGGATGCTTTTTATCTAGCGGAGAAATGCAAATATGCTTGAAGGTGGTCATCCTTTTTGAAGATTGGAAGTATCACAGAAGTCTGGAGTGGAAACTGCTGAGAAGCAAACTTCCATGTGGAGGCTCACCTCCACTCTCCCAAGGTCTCTGGGAACTTTGGCCCCTGGTGCCACAGTTATTACTGACTATACCAGCCTCTCACCCACCCTTGGCATAAGCTGCTGTCTTGATAGAATGTTTCTTGCCCAGTATCTTCAAGAGTAAGAAGATACCTTTCTGAGTTGCACTTAATAAAAATAATAGCTCAATATGGAAGTGAAAGGGGAGTCACAACTTAAAGTTTCAATTCAAGCATACTTTGTTTTCTAATACTAAAGCAATAATAATTTTATTTTAATTTATGTCGAATATATACATATGTATTTGTTTATATATATGGGTGTGTATATGTACATACAATATACATATTGTATATACATATGTATATGTAGATTGTATGTACATATACATATATATGTACATATATACATATGTATATGTACATATTGTATGTACATACATATACAGTATTGACTGGCTATTCAAAGAAATTATTTTAAACTTTCCAGGTATCATAATGGAATTATGGTTATGTTACAGAAAGACTCGTTACATTTTAGAGATACATATTTACAAATAAAATGATAACGTTTCTGGGATCTACATCAAAATATTATGAGAGAGAAGATAAAAGACTGCATAGATGAAATAAGACTGGCTAGGGGCTGATTATTGTTGAAATAGGATAACGAGTTCATAAGTGTTCAATATGCCATTGCATCTACTTCTGTCCATGTGTGGAAGTCTTTAAAATAAAAAAGCATTTACAAAGAAATAAAGATTTTCCTACTATAATTCAATGTAAGTGACATCAAAGAAACCTCACATCGCACTCCAAAAACACCAGTATTTGTGGAGGAAAGGTAAAGGTAGGGACCACTTAGAACCATGCCACCTCGAAACCAAAGCGCCAAGAGAAATAGTAGCAATCCTAATGGAAATAACAGTATCATTTCTTTCAACGTGAAATCTGTAATAAATGCTGAGGTAAACACAAGGCCTTACCTTTGAAATCAGAGAAGAAATCTGCGGGCGGGAGTGGAATGAGGCCGCGGCTTCCATACTGTGAGGGACATGAGACCCCTGACAGCCGCGCAGACGCTCACAAAATGGCGCCGGGCTGAGCGCGCAAGGCGAGGGAGCGTCGCGACGCTCCCGGAGTCAGGTAGTACGTAAGCTTCCTGCTCAGCCGCTCTCATGCGGCGGGGAGAACACTGACTTAACCAGATTAGATGTGCACAACTTCCTGTGACCCACACTAACCTTGCTCCTCCACGCAGCACCAGCATTAGAAAAACATCTGTCGCACTAGAACAAACACACTGTGTTGACCTAAAGGAGTGTTATACAACTTCTAACTTAGTGTGTTACCGTTAAACTCACTCCTTTTCTTGGAAACGATTTTCTAGTCTAATTTTGAATGTCTTTTAAATAATATGTTCATATAGAAGTAAAAGATCCAACAATACCGAAGGACACAAAACGTGAAGCTAAATTCTCCTCTCCTTGGCCCCCTAGTTTCTACCTAGTTTCACTCCCCAAAGAGAACTATTTTAATTATTTCTGTTTTTTAGTTGTTCTGATTTTTTAAATAATTTTAAATAAAATGTTCATTATTTTGAGTTAGCTCATTGATTTCCCAACTTTATACAAGGGTTTGAACTCCTTTGTATGAGAGATAAAGATGTTTAACTAACTTTGCTTCTTCCAGTTTTTCTTAGCAATATGTATTTTTACTTCTTTAATGGTAATACTCCTATTTGTAACAATATAGATATTTCTTGACCCAACTTTTAACTCCCATTTGTAAAATAAGATAATTTACTTGCCTTGTTTCACTATCCAACCTGTTATCTGTAATTCTACTTTCACATGTCAAGTCTTAGAATGTTTACAATCTGTTCTGTACAAGAAGTGAGTTTTTCAGAAGTTTGTCCATGGATTGATTCCAATTCATTTCAAAATATTACAGTTATTATAGTCAACTATTAGTCAACAAATAATAGGATTGAACCCACAGAAAAAGAGATGTAACCCTATGTCACTGAAACTGAGTTGCTTGTTGAATCATGCACAAATTTGTTCTCACTTCTTACAGCTCTATAATTAGTACATTTGAGTTTCTTCATATTAGGCAATGATTTTTTTTCATATTACGTTTTGATTTGTGTTGGGATTTCTAATGATCTTTCTTTTTACTCTAGTTTCTTAATTTTATAGTTACAGAAAATTCACTTTCTTCCCAAAGTTGTTCTCTCTTAGCCTATGACTATCTGTTCCTATATGGACTAAGTTACCTATACAACTGTGATTCTGGAATTTTATTTTTTTCATGGCACTCTTGATTAAATCCCCAGTTTACTGGATCCCATCTCTGCCTTTTTTCCTGGATTTCTGTTTTGCTTTGTCAAAGTCAATCTCAAATAATGTTCTTCAGAAAAGATGTGTAGAAAGTAAATTTTCTGAAATCTAGTATATCCCAGAATATCATACTCTGTCTCCACATTGAATTAATTGTTTCACTAGGCACATAATTCCATAATTAAAAATTATTTTTCAGAACTTCATGTCTGCTTGTTGGTGAGTAGAAAGTAAATTTTCTGAAATCTAGTATATTCCAGAAATCATTACTCTGTATACACATTGCATTAATTGTTTCACTAGGCACATAATTCCATACTTAAAAATTATTTTTCAGAATTTCATGTCTGCTAGTTGGTGAGCAGTGTTGTGTCAGTCTGATTCTCATTCCTCTGTAGTGACTGTTTTTGTGGTTTTTTTTTTTTTAATCTCTGGAAGATGATGCAACCTGTGTTCTATCACAGGTTTCTGGAATTTCATGTGTATGTAGATGTAGAATTCCTAAAATCCAAAATGCTTGCAACTCAGTGGATCATTTTAATGCAAATGATCAGATATAGATTCATATATTGATCAGATATAGACAACTTTTTTATATTGTCTTTCTGATTATTGCTTTCTCTCTAATTTCTCTCTTTAATTTCCTTTCTCTATTAAATTTATGTTGGACTTCCTAGATTGCCCTTCAAGTTTTTTTAACTTTATTTCATCTTTTCCATCTTCTTCATCATTTTGTTTTATGTCTTAAGAGATTTCCTCAAAGTTTTCTTGTGACATTTCATTGATTTTAATTTTAGCATTTAAATGTATTAAATTTTATAAATACAATTTTGTAAAATTTGAAAATTTTATAAATCTAATACTGAGGGCACTCATTTAAAATGTATAAAGTTCTTTTCTGGTTCTTTGAGTCAGTTTTTCTGTTCAATCACTTAGGCCTTTATTTGATTTCCTGAAATAACTGGCACTACTATGTGTATTTTCATATTTACACTTCAGGGACCAGGTTGATTACTGTAAATAGCTGGCATGTGTCCCTCTATAGATGCCAACACATTATCTACTCATCCATTTTTTTCCCTAGAATCTGCCAATTCCAAGCATGTTGTATGGGGGTAGAAGTATCCCACAACTACCTTTAACTTAGGTTCATAAGTTGAGAGCCGGCCTAAATGTTCCACCAGCCCCACATGTTATCTCTCGGACTAGCATACCATATCCTCTCATACAGATTTTTTTAAATACAACCCAGATTTAACAAAGGGATAAACCCTATCACTGCATCCATGATGGATGGATGGATGCTGATATGTACTGTATTCTCTTCACAGCCTTCAATTATATTTTTGACTTCTGATCTATTTCCCATTCCTGTTCTTTGTATGTGCTATGGGTGAACTTCTACTTCCTACACTGTGGCCTTTCATGTCTTCTGGGCTGTGTCTGCTTAGCTCTGCTTTACCTCATTGTGATTTTATTTACTTCTTACTATCAGATATTTATCAAAATCTCACATTCTCTGATGTCTTTCATCATGTCTTTTCAAAACTATCAGTGTTGTCATGAATATATTCACTTTTGTTCTGGAAGGGCAAGATAGTAAATGTAGAGGTTGGTCAAAACCAAAAGTCCAAATGTTTTTCCACTATCTTCCAAGTGTCCCAATGAAACTGAATCAGGATAATGGTACCAGATAACACAGAAAAGTACAATCTCACATTCTAAATTTTCAGTAAAAGAAAGAGCACACATTTGTAAAACAGAACCTCTCCCATTGTCAAGTAACCTAATCTTCTTAGCTGCAGGAAGAAGAGAACAATAAAATATTAATGGGCAAGAGTTCAAAATGAAGATTGCTGACGCTAATAACTGAAGCTAGTAACTCCATCAACGACATTCAGAATATAAGAAATAAACTGAAAGATTTGTATGGCATCCTAGCAATACTGAAATTAAGACGCTCAGCAGAGATTTAGACTTTGATATCTTTAAGACAGAATCTGGGGCAAATTGCCCCAAGAGTCCTCTTAAGTAATTTATTAGATTAAGCAAATACAACAGGCAGACAACAGGGTCCATAAAATCCTAAGACTGCACTTCATGTGGAAGAGAAAGCCATAACATAGCAACATGGTTTAATAATCAATGAGAGGAATGAGACATGTCATAAAGGAAATAAACAAATGGAAGTAAAAGAAGTACTTTGGGGGGCTTGTTTTTAGGGAGCATGATCGAGGAGGGCAAATCAGAAAGGCTGAAGTATAAAATAAAACTTGGAGGATAACAAGAAGTTATCTTTGGAACAAAGAGAAGGATAAGATTTCCAGACAGAGAAATATCAAAATCAAACACACATTTCATGCTGTAAGAGGGGGAGATGTAGAGGAGTAAATGAAAGGATGCTGGTGTCTGGGACACAATGAACAAAAGAGAGGACAAGAACAGATGCTGAGAGGCAGAGAGAGGGTCAGAGGCTTGCAGACCCAGGTAAGCCATGATAAAGAAATTGGACTTTAACTGCAGTGGAAATCTAAGTGTTAGACTGGGGCAGTGACATGATCTGATCTGATCTACAAAGGTCCCTTAGTTGGCTATAGATATATAGATATATAGATATATATATAGTGACTTGTTATAGGAGGATTGGGTGGGAAGGAAGTAGGTGTGGAGGGAGGGCAATTGGGGCCATAGACCAGGGAAAAGATGATGGTGGCTTGGACTAGAGGGTAGTTACGAAGACAGAGAGAACTAGACACATTTAAGAATACATTTTGTGAGTGGAAAGAGCCAGTTGCTAATGGAGGGGATAATAGTGTTTAGGAAAAAGGAGACATTGAGAATGATGGCTAGATTTGTATCGAGATGAACAAAGAATGGTGTCACTTGCTAAAATGAGGGTAATACAAAGAATAACAGATGGTGTGTTTGGAGGGGGTGGGAGTTCGAGGATTCTGTTTTGGACACTGCAAATCTGAAATGTCTGTTGGACATCTAAGTGGAGAAGTTAAGTAAGCTATCAACTATTGAATCTATGACTCATTAGAAACATAAGCCTAGAGAAATAAATCTAGTCATCAACACAGAAGACACAATGTTCAGAAAACAGAATATTTGACCTTGAAATTAGGAAAACGTTCCAGCTGTTTGCAAGGACAAGGTCTAAGTTATGACTATAGGAGTAAGTGACTGAGGTAGCATGACAGAGAAGAACGTCTGAAGAGAGGAAGTTAAGGAAATGAGGCAGTGAGAAACAAAGAGGATCCCTACCAACCCCTCCTCCAGACTCAGAGAGTTAAGAAGGCTGTGAGACAGAAAACAGTCACCTTGCTTGGTTATGGAGGTGCTCTAGAAATTTTTGTTGAATATGTAAAAACCTAGTTCATTTCCAGAGAAGTCAAATCTAGTCGCAATATTATGGTGGCAGAAATTGAATTTTTTTTAAAGATTTTTTTATTCATTTGACAGAGATTAAAAGTAGGCAGAGAGGCAGGCAGAGAGAGAGAAAGGGAAGCAGGCTCCCCGCCGAGCAGAGAACCTGACGAGGGGCTTGATCCCAGGACTCTGGGATCATGACCTGAGCCGAAGGCAGAGGCTTTAACCCACTGAGCCACCCAGGCACCCCCAGAAACTGAATTTAAGAGTGAAGTTCTTTTTTTAAAGATTTATTTATTTATTTATTTATTTATTTATTTATTTGGGAGAGAGCAAGAGAGCAAGAGCTAGAGGAGGGACAAAGGAAGGGGGAGAGAGAATCTCAATTAGACTCTTCCCTGAGCCCAATGTGGGGCTCAATCTCTTGACCCAGCAGAGATCATGACCTGAGGCAAAAACCAAGAGTCAGACGCTTAAGCATCTGTGACACCCAGGTGCCCCAAGAGTGAAGTTCTTTAAAGTGGTCCTGAGGAATGTGCTGAAAAAGATAATACTCTGATTAACAACTAAAACTTTTTTCCCAAAATTGTATTAAGAAGATGAGGTTAGTGATGAGTTACTACTTTACAAGGAAGGATTGGCTAGGGAAGAACCATGGGGTCCTTTATTTCATAAAAGAAAACTTGAACAACTATTTTTATCACACTACTATATGGCATCTTTGTCACTTTGGCAGATCTTCATTAGGTTTTATCAGAAACCAAGTCATACAGGGTCTTATCAGCACCACCTCCTCTAGTGACAGGGAGGGAAAAGATTCCTTAGGAGAAAAGGATTCATGGAGACCGTGGGATCTCAATGATCTGTGAATTAGAGACTGCTATTAAAATGCAGCTCTAAATAAAATAAAATAAAATTGTTAGGACCTATTTAGAAACTGTCCCTTCTCCTCTTCCCCCAGGGGATTTACTTGGAGACAAGTCCTGGAAACCAGCTTCAAGTAACAAAGCCCAGACACAAAGGTGGGTCAGGCCAGGTGGAGACATCAGATCAGTGGGGGGATGCATACTGTCTCCCTGGTTACCAAGGAGTATGGGCCCTGCCTTTTGGGTGCCAATCCCAATCAAGGTGTAATAGGCTGGTTCAAATGTCTACTAGGGTAAATTGTAACTCAATTGGTCACCTAGCATCACTGTGGAGTTTCCTGTGTGTGTTACAATCTCATTGGCCACCTGTGCGTGGCCAGGCCCAACTGCATGGCCTTTGCCCTTAAAAGCTAGTCTGTGAAACAGAGAAGGGTCACCTTCTCTTGCAAGAGGTGCGTCCCCGAACGTTCAGTTAGATTCTTGATGCCTCAGGGAAATACAAATCAAAACCACAATGAGATATCACCTCACACCAGTCAGAATGGCTAAAATAAACAAGTCAGGAAATGACAGATGCTGGCGAAGATGCAGAGAAAGGGGAACCCTCCTACACTGTTGGTGGGAATGCAAGCTGGTGCAGCCACTTTGGAAAACAGCATGGAGGTTCCTCAAAATGTTGAAAATAGAACTGCCCTATGACCCAGCAATTGCACTATTGGGTATTTTCCCTAAAGATACAAACGTAGTGATCCAAAGGGGCACGTGCACCCGAATGTTTATAGCAGCAATGTCCACAATAGCCAAACTATGGAAAGAACCTAGATGTCCATCAACAGATGAATGGATCAAGAAGATGTGGTATATATACACAATGGAATACTATGCATCCATCAAAAGAAATGAAATCTTGCCATTTACGACAACATGGATGGAACTAGAGGGTATCATGCTTAGCGAATTAAGTCAAGCAGAGAAAGACATCTATCATATGATCTCCCTGATATGAGGAAGTGGTGATGCAACATGGGGGCTTAAGTGGGTAGGAGAAGAATCAATGAAACAAGATGGGATTGGGAGGGAGACAAACCATAAGTGACTCTTAATTTCACAAAACAAACTGAGGGTTCCTGGGGGGAGGGGGTTTGGGAGAAGGGGGTGGGATTATGGACATTGGGGAGGGTATGTGCTTTGATGAGTGCTGTGAAGTGTGTAAACCTGGTGATTCACAGACCTGTACCCCTGGGGATAAAAATATATGTTTATAAAAAATAAAAAATTAAAAAAAAAAGATTCTTGATGCTTGGCGCAAGATAAAGCTTTGCTTGACCTTCGCTTTATATCAGTCTCACTCCTTTAATCATGGACCCATTATTGGGACATAACAAAAATAAAATTCAACTCTCCCAGGACACTGTTACTCTGTAACACTTGAACTATCTGTGACTTTATAGGAACCTTACACTATACATTTACTTGTCAGCCTTTCCATTAAATTAGGAGTTCCTTCAGGGCAGGAATCATCTCTCACAAGGACCCCATGCATATAACAGTGCTTGGTTATGGAGGTACTCAGTAAAATGTCCAATAGATGAAAACCTAGTTCATTTTTTAGAGGGTTAAATCCAGTTGTATGTGATGGTGGCAGTATTTAGACTTGATTGAATTCAGTTTGTTCGGGTTCACCAAGGGTTATATCTTTGTGGTGGAACGGCCCTGGGCTATAGCAGCCTTAAGACTGTCTTTTCCTAAAATGAATCCTCCTACACAGTTTTCCTTAAATCCCTCTTGATACACAGAGGGACCTCTGTTTGTTGAGTATCTTCCTTACGCAGTACAAGAAATGTATGAGAAATTGTTCCTGCCACCCCAAAACCCAATAATCTATTTTAGAGATGAAATACAGAATAGCACAGATAGCATAAAATCCAATGCATTGTAGACCATGCATCTCATTTAAAATGCTTCTCATAGAGAGCTTGCAGCTTTGCCCATGAGCAGATTGATTCCATCACTGATGCCTTGTAATGTAAGGGATGTGCAAAAATACCCCCACCACCGGCTATGGGGCATGAAGCTCCACTCTTAGAATTTGATTATTTTTGAATGCCATTGACATTCAGGAATATTCTTTCAAAATATTAATATCATTAGGATAAGACACTCAAAAGCCTACATTTAATCCAGCTCCTTAGGGTGAAAAAATACCTCTCAAATTTCTTCCCCCTGGGTCAGCAGGTGGGAGCATTACAGAGCAAATAAAAGGTGTGATAGGAAAAACAAGAAGACTGTGCTCTAGGCATGAGGTCTTGTGGAAGGGGAGCAGCCCAAGTGAACCATGGCACTAAAGGATCCTAGATAAACAAAGGGCTTTGAGGTCCAGAATTGGCCATGCTGTCAGGAAGGAGATTCACAAAGAGGAAGTGAGTGGGCCCAGGATGCATGTTTCCTACATTGCAAATTCCCCAGGGCATTTTCTTCCCTGCCTAGCTTTACCTTTCCTCTGGTTCCAGGCCCACGAAACCCTGCTTAAGACCTTGCAATTACTGCTCCCCCATGGACTGCACCAGTCGCCCTCCTGCTACTGTGGCTACCGCGACGTCTAGCCATGCTGCTTCCTCTTGTCACTTCAGAGGCTGTGCCAGGGAGCTGCAGGCCCAGGTGTGCAGGCGCCGGCAGAGCAGGTTATACAGAGGTCACATGACAGCAGAATAAATGGCTACTGCTGGGACGCCTGGGTGGCTCACTTCGGTGAAGCATCTGCCTTCTGCTCAGGTCAGGTTAATCATCTGCCTTTGCCTCAGGTCAGAATCCCAGGTCCTGGAATCTGTCCCATATCAGGCTCCTGCTTCTCCCTCTGCCTGCTGCTCCTCCTGCTTGTGCTCTTTCTTTCTGAAAAATAAATAAATAAAATCATAATAAATAAATAATAAATAGATAGATAGATAGATAGATAAAAGGCTACTGGCCCAATTTCTTCTGCTGTGGCTCTGTATACCCTCTCTGCTCATGGGTGCTGTCTGGGCTAAGGGAGAAGGGCTTCTCTGCTATGCAAAGGACACCCACTTCATCTCTGTTAAGTATATTTCCAGGATTTATTGCCCAGATACAAGCCTCAGCAGGTGCCAGAATCCTCCAGCTCCTGACCAGCTTCCCCTTCTCTCCTGCAGTGTGTCCTAGTGGAGAGCATGATTTCTAGATCCAGACTCCCAGTCCCTGAGCCCTGGCTTTGCTACTTCCTAGCTGAGGGATCTTGGGCTTCAGTGTCGTCATCTGTAAAAAGGGGATAGTAATAACACTCCTCTCATAGAGCTCCATGTGAAGGGTGTAGCCCCATTCCTGCATGCATAATAAGCACAAAATAAATTTTTGATACCACTACTCCTCTGTGACTACTCAAGTAATCATTCAATCAGCAAGTGTTAATTAAGAAGCTATTTTGTGCCTATCAATCATGACTTTCAATTATGAGTGCTTATTTTGTGTCAGGCACTGTGATAAAAAATTTTTAGTGACTTGAGTTATCTTCTTCACTCTTCCATGGGATGTACTCTTAGCATCTCCATTTTACAGACCCTGCACAGTCCCACTTGCTCCCCTGGATTACAGTCTTTCCAGACCTGGGAGCAATCTATCCCATCCAGGCGAGTTGTCCCGCCCCTGCCTCCTGCCATCCAGTGAAGCACCGATAGGCCCTCTTCATTTAGTCTCAAATCTTCTACCAGACTGCCTTCCTGTCTCCCCTCCCACTCCCATCTAATAAATCTAGATACGGCCTCTCATTTCACTTCTGAGAAGCCGTTTCCTGTCATCTCTTCAAAGACTACCTCTTTCCCACTGACTGTCTCTAATGAGGAGCAGAAAGCAAACATGTAAGCCTCCTTGTCAGCAGAATCCAGAAATGGCTCCTCCTCCAGCCACACCTGAAGTCCCTACATTGCCAGGAGCAAGTCCCTTGGTGTTTTGCTGTTTTGGGGTGTTACTGGTTTGGTGAGCCGAATGAAAATCAGGTTTTGACACCAATATCCTGGTCTAGTCTTTGAGATAGGAAAAAGATGAAAATAAGTATGTTTCCACATTTTGGGGTAGCAAACCCAGTCTGCGGTTTCCCTGGTGCTGTCATACCATCAGAACCTCAAGTCATTCAGCCGTCTAGGCTGCAATTTTCCTTATTTGCTAACCCGGTCTTCAAAAAAAAAAAAAACAAGAAAACCCTGGTTTCCTTCATAGCGCTTGATTTTGATTTTACTGAAACTTGTGTGGTTAAAAACATTCTTATACTAATAGCTTTGTGACCTTTAAGGTATTTGGCAGGAAAAAAATCTGGTAAGTATAAAAACCTTGTTTCCCAACTCAGGGTCTTCTCACTTCAGAAATAGAGACCCGTGAAGACCCCCTTTCCTTGACTGTGCCCTCGAAGCTACTCCTCATGCCTCTTGTTTCCTCTCCTCACTTCCAGAGGGACTCTGGGTCACTGGCCTGTCATGGAAATGGTAGTGATGGGTCAGTAACAAATTGTCTGGCTTTCTCTGTGCCTTGCAATGTGAGCTCTTGGGAAATGGGCAGAAAACAGCAAGGCTGAAACAGCAGTGGCCACAGGCTCAGCTATCAAAGCTGAAATACGACATTGAAACAGAAGTCAAACTAGAATTACATGAGAAAGGTCATTCCTCTCGGATAAGCATGTAGGTTAAAAATCTAATAACTTGATGTCCTTGGAAAATATCAAGTCCCAGGTGTTGAGACCACCCTTTAAAAGTTGTATGGACATTCTGAGGGATTCTGGTTGTTCATAGTGTGATTCCTTTTCGTTGCTGCCTTCTCTACATCTTGTCTGCTTTTCTAAATCATCCGCAGTAGTTTTGAGTCAGCAATTAAGTAGAAAACAAACTCAGTCATTGCTTTTTTTTTTTTTTTAAAGATTTTATTTAGTTATTTGACAGAGATCACAAGTAGCTGGAGAGGCAGGCAGAGAAAGAGGAGGAAGCAGGCTCCCTGCTGAGCAGAGAACCTGATGTGGGGCTCGATCCCAGGATTCTGGGATCATGACCTGAGCCGAAGGCAGAGGCTTCAACCCACTGAGCCACCCAGGTGCCCCTCAGTCATTGCTTTTAAGTACATCATGACAAGCCGTCTTTGTTGATGTTACTCCATAAACTCATATGGTCCCGTTGTCATATATACATAGGCACTCTTGCAGATTGAGAAGACTCTGGGGTCTGGCCCCTTCAATCATGCCCACTTCAAACCCTGTATGGTAGCCTAAAGAAACTGACAGTGGGGATTTCCTAACTCCTGAACCAGAGTTTCCAGCATGTCATTTTCCAATTATGCAGCATTTTCTACTTGGGTCATAGTTCCTCAGCTTAATGACAAAAACAAAAATAGCTAAGACTCAGTTACCCAAGATTTCTGGTGTTCCTCAACTCACCTAAGAACAGTTACTTGCAATTATTATTCCTATTGCCCTGATGGTTTCAGTGTCTTGTGCCTTCAATGTGTATTACTCAGTACATAGTACTGTCAGTGAATGAAAAAACTGAATGGAAAAGATTTGAAGTGATCTCATCAAACCCACTGAGAGAGTAATCACATACCACTGATTAGAAACATAAGAAAGGCAAAGTTGCAAAGTTATGGTTTCACATGTGTACAGATCTAGAAGGCTCTTTAAAATTCAATTAGTTCAATGTTTTTAGGGCTAACATACTGGTACCAACCTATGCCTGCCTAAGTAATTTTGGAAATGTACATGGACAACTTTGTCACAATGATTCCAGAGGTTCTACTGGCATTTCACAGGTGAAGAAGCCACAGATGCTAGAAATCTTGCAATGCATGAAACAGCTCTGTGCAATAAAGAATTGCCCTATTTCCCATGCAACTTATATATATATTATCTCCCCTAATTCACACAATGATCCTATAGATACTATTTTGATCCCCATCTGACAAACTATTCTGGAGTCTAATAAAGAGGCTTCATCCTTCCTAATTGTTTTTAACTCTATCTCTAGAATTAATTATTCTGTTTCAACATACTCAGACAGTACTCTTTCAATTTCTTCAACTTTTTCACATCCCCATGGGGCACATAAAGAACTTCTCTAGAGACCTTCACTACAACATTAAAGATAACTCACCATGTAAGGTGGTGAGCAATCATTCTGGACACCAAAAGTCTCCTAGAAAGGCTATTTTCAAATGGAAGGAAAACATTCATAAACTCTAAGAAAATCCCTTGGAAGTTCATGTAAATCTCACAATTGTGTTAAGATAGTTTTGAGCCATTATCCTATTGGGATACACTGAGTACATCCTTATGATGCTCTAGGAATGTTGTTACCACTTACCTCTTCTCTTTAAATCACAAAGTAAAATCTCACAAGATACAAAAGATTCATTTCTTTTTCCCCCACCAAATTTAAGCATTTCTATTTTCATTACTACAGATATATGTGAACAATAGACTATGTCCTAGTAGGCTTTCTATTCTTGGCAAATAAGCTTCAAATAAGTAATAGACCTGAAGGTAAATTGTTTTTCTAACAGGATATATATTAGGACAAATATTGAATTCTATTTGGTTCAAGCAGGAAATATTGCAGTCTTTGAATGAATTCCAATAGAATAATTTTCTCCTTTCGTGGGTTTTTGGAAACCGCACCATGTCAAGGTGTTTAATTAATCCCTATGGTCAAGTATAAGTGATATAAAACTACCTAAGCTTGAGAAAGAGAAATAAAAATGGAATCTGCTTTCTCACGTAATCTTAATGACTAAAAATTATAGCTTAATCGCACTGGGCAATTGCTATATTAGTAATTAGTGAAAGACTCCCATTGAATCGATTGGCCTCTACTTACTCCTCTCATGAGGTGTGAGTTGATTGGACACTCTCACTTCACTTTCCCATGTGTGAAGTCTATTCTGCTGAGGCTTCTTTGTTTACTTTATGTTATCTGCTCTTCAAAGCAAAAGACAACTCTTACCTCACCAATCTGAGATAAAATAGGACCACCCACACAATCATGTAATCCTACCTGCTCCTTTGTATTTATCTAGCATTAGAAAAATGTTTCCATAATACAAATATTGGCTCATTTTCACTGCACCTGAAGGCCTAAATCATAGATCATTATGTCCCAGGTCTCTATTAGCTCACCAGCGTATGCCTTAATTTTTAGAGAGATTTGTAGCAGTCTAGGCCAAGGCCTCAGAACACCTGAGCAGCAGTGGTTTCACCCATTTCTAAAGACTTAGAAGTAGTAAGTTGCATGTGGAGGCAGTCTAGGCCCCAGTGAATATTCTAATAACTAGCACTTGCTAGAGTCAACAAACTCATCTTCTTAACATTAACAATGTGCAAATAATAACAGTTGAATCTAAATATCTGCTAGTGGGTGTCCCCAAGCATGATGGATGATGAGAGACAGACTTATAAACATGGCTGTTGGATTCTACCAAAAACATATTCCAGCCCACGAAAGTTTCTCCAAGCATAAGAATGATCATATTTCTATCCATAATTTTGCTGTTGTTTACTATCCTTTGTTTTTCTATCTATACTAATAAATGTCCTAAAGCATCAATAGCAGTGTGTGTAAATTATATGAACATAGACAAATTTGTTTCCATTAATCACTATTTTTCTCAGGGTCAAAGAGCAAGTATGTTATTCCTACTCTTACATGCTTGCATCCATTGTATGATTCCTCAACTGCTGTAATGACAAGGAGTAAAAACGTCAACCGTATTTGTTTAAAGAGGAAACAAGATCATATTCTCGGGTTTGGTGAGACATCAACAGATCTTTATAACCTCAAATAGAATGGGATTCTCAGAATCCCTTGCAAAAATCAAGGAAAATTCCCTTAGAAAAATGTTATTTGTTTGAGTCTAGGTGATGTATGGTTACTTTGCTCAAACAGAAGCTGGCTGACCGGCAGGTAGAAACTCTGTTCTGGTCCAGTGATTTTCTCAGGTTCTCTGTTATCCCAGAGCTCACCACTTCTCACCTCCCCTTTATTTCTAGTGTTCCCAATGCCTTCTAGTCAAGGAGGTCTTTGGTCAGGGTTGAGGTAAGCCTTGTTCTTCTAGCTCATGATGCTTTCTCTCTAGAGTTGTTTGTTTATAACATAAATCTTTTTTTTTTTTTGTACTTTTTAACATCCTAGGCTTTTGAAACTCAAGTAGAGATGGGTTTTTCTCCATTTTCCATGGTTACATCACTTCTCTGTGACAATAAGCACAGAATGGTCTTTTTCAATGGGAGGAAATATTCAAGGTCAAACAAATACAATGAAAACAAATGAGTTAAAGATTCAAAACAATTTTACAATACATTCTTTTAACATGAACCACAAAACCTTTTTAAAGAAAAGTTTTAGAAGTAAGAACTGACAAGTTTTAAAGAATTAGACTTTGTTTAAGCCCCCAAAGAAACTCAAAAAATAAAAAAACCTGCTGTAATTCCTCGTCTCATACAGTTCATGAGTCTTGGCCCCCAAAGTATGATAGGGCTCCTCCCAGGAATTGTGTTAGCATCCCACTACCTCACAGTTAACACAGACAGAACTTTGTACTCGACAGTCACAAACATTACATCATTTGATCTTCCCAATATCTTTTGAGTTAATCAAGGTTACACAGCTGATGCCTAGTAGTGCCAGAGGTTAAAAAGTACTTGGCATTTCTGAAAGTGAGTGCTCCAAGAAGAATCATAACCACAGGCATATAGAGTTTTCATCCTAATACGGCCACTGATTCATTTGAACCTCTTACAAAGCTCTTAACAATTCATGTTTCTTTGGGTATCTGAGTGGCTCAGTCAGTTAAGCATCTGCCTTCAGCTCAGGTCATGATCCTGGGGTCCTGGGATCCTGCTGAGAAGGGAACCCACTTCTCCCCCTCTTTCTGCACCTCCCCCTGCTCTCTTTCTTAAAAACAATTAAATAAGTCAATCGGAGAAAGATAGTTATCCTATAATCTCTCTCATACGAGGAATTTGAGAAGAAGGGCGGGGGTTCATGGAGGGAAGGGAGGGAAAAATGAAACAAGATGGGACCAGGGAGGGAGACAAACCATAAGAAACTCAATCTCAGGAAACAAACTGAGGTTTGCTGTGGGGTGGAGGAGGGATAGATAGGGTGGCTGGGTGATGGACATAGGGGAGGATAGTATGTGCTACGGTGAGTGCTATGAATTGTGTAAGACTGATGATTCACAGATCTGTACCCCTGAAACAAATAATACATTATATGCTAATTTAAAAAAAAATAAATAAAATCTTTTAAAAAAATTCATGTTTCCTTTCCCATCTATAGAGCATTGTCAGGCCCCTATCTTGGCCTTTCCCAGCTTACTGTGGGTTCAGTCTCAGCCCATTCATACCCCGGAGCCTGTGCCAATACTGATATGGGTGGGGCATAATTGTCTTGTCATCTTTGTAGCCAGAGGAGATTAGCAGGGATCTGATGCAACCGAAAAGCTCTGACACTCTTTTGATCTCTCAGGCCCAAGACTCCCTGCTCCTTCCTCTTTCTGCATTGTTGCAGTGCACTTGACCTGATGTTCACGTCAGCACCTCACCCCCTCACCTTCGTGCAAGCTCTCTGCTCGGACAAGATCCGGGTCAACAGTCAGGGGCCCAGCCTTCTATAGACAGATCTCTAAAAATCACACTGACCACACCTGTCCCCAGGTTTGAATCACAATCTAGATGCTCCCCACCCATGCTCAAACTGCCCTGTCACTGCCTCTCACTAACTTCCAGAATGCTCTGCACCCAAATCTCTGAAGTCAGGTCAGTTTTATAAGCCTTATCCACCCGATCCCACTTCTCCCTGCTGACACCGAGACGTGAGGCCTCACGAAACTTACACACTAGCCTAAGTCATAGTACATGATGCCAGTGAAAACACAAAACAAAACCAGTGGCTTCTGACTGTGTACCTTGACTACTTGCTTTCTATTTCTTCTCTTTTAGAAGTAAAAATTTCTTCAGATCAAGAAAAACGAAAGAAAATTTGTCACAGTGGGAAAGCTGAAAACCATGATTGACTAGTCAACTAAAGTAGCAATAATATTTACTATTGTCTCTCTTCCAGGCATGTTATATGCAGTTTTTAAAATGTAATCCTCGAGGCATCTGGGTGGCTTGGTGGGTTAAAGCCTCTGCCTTCAGCTGGGGTCGGGTTCCAGGGTCCTGGGATCTAGCCCCATGTCTGGCTCTGTGCTAGGCGGGGAGACTGCTTCCTCCTCTCTCTCTCTTTTCCTGCCTCTCTGCCTACTTGTGATCTCTATCTGTCAAATAAATGTTAAAAAAAAAAAAATGTAATCCTCACCATGGCTTTATGATCCCCATTTTACAGACAAAAAAAGTAAGTCTTGGATACAGTAAATAACATTCCTTAAGTTTTGCACCTGAAAAAATCTAGGTCTACTGAATCCTGCACAAGGGCTCTTAATTACAGTACATATTCACCATTGCTCATTAGTATTATTTACGCTGGCCTAGTACACATCCCACAGGGTGGCCATCCCTATGATGCCTGTGACTCCCTGACATGGCTTTATATCTGCCACTCAGATGCTGGGGGCACTTTCACCTTTGAAAACTTATCACTAACTACCCTAGAGAAGCCTAGTCATGAGGCTGCCAGATTCTTATTCTAGGTAAAGAGAGCAAGATAAGAACTCTTGCTGTCGTATTTTCTCTTATGAACAAGACAGGTTTCAGGACACCACCCCCAAATACAGCGCCTTAATGTATTAAATATTTCAAGCTTCAGGAATTTGAGAAATTTATATAGAATTTGAGAAATTTCTATGCTTTCTGCTCTTTAAATTTTTTAAGGTTTTTTTTTTTTTTTAGATTTTATTTATTTATTTGACAGAGATTACAAGCAGGCAAAGAGGCAGGCAGAGAGAGAGAGGAGGAGGAAGCAGGCTCCCTGCTGAGCAGAACCCGATGTGGGGCTCGATCCCAGGACCCTGGGATGTTACATTAGTTTCAGGTGTACAACTTTGTGATTGGACAAGTTTGTACATTATGCTATGTTCCACCACAAGTGTAGCTGCCGTCCGTCCCATTACATCACTACAAAGTATCATTGACTAGATTCCTTGTGCACTTCTTTTATTTGCCTGACTTACTCATTTCATAACTAGAGGCTTCTATTTTCCTCTCCCCTTCACCCATTTTGCCTACTACCCCCACTTCTGGCAACTATCAGTTTATTCCCTGTATTTGTAGTTCTAATTCTGTTTTCTGTTTCTTCATTCATTTTTGGTAGATTTCATTTATGAGAAAAGTCATATGGTATTTGTGTGGGAGGCCATGTTAAGGCTTGAAGTGAGGACCAAACCAGGCCCTGACTCGTGCCTCCTTTAAAGGCTAAATAGCCGAACAAAAGGCTTAGGTGGATAAAGTCGAGTAGCACTGAGAAAGGGTCTGTGTTCTGTTGTTGTGCACTCACCTACATGACTTCCCACACGTTTGCTAGTCAGATAGAGACGATTTGGCCGGGGTCAGAAATTCTTGCTGGTCCTTGCTGTCCTTGCACGGGCTATAGACCACACCACTGTAAGACTGGGCTGTGCTTACCCAACTATGTCTTGAGTGGCCTTGAAGTCAGTACGTCTGGCGCTGGAAGGTCTGCTATTGGTGTTTGGGAAATAGATAATGGGAAAGCTTGAAGGATTTTCTGTGCATGCTGCAAGCTCTTTCGTAATCAGTCAAAATTAGATACCTTTTGCAGTTGTTTCTGTTAGCCATATAATGCCTTGCTGCCTTGAATAAACTCGGCACTATTGGACATCCTCCTCGGTGCTCCTCCTGCCCCATCTCTTTGTCTCTTCATTTCTTTTCACCATCCTCTTACCTTCATGTTCCTGGTCAATTTGTCATGCTGGCCGCGACAAGTGGCACCCGAACAGGGACCTGAGAACATTTCAAGGGAGTGCACATTCAGGCAAGTAGTTGCCAACAATCAGGTAAGAGGAGCCCGGGTTGACGGGTGACAGCAGGAGTAAAATAACATGGGGCATTCTCAATCTTTAGAACCGGATCTTTTTGTCACCGCTTTGCAGACCCTTATGAAGCATAAAGGGTCCAAGGTCTCTAAAAGGGCCTTGCAGACAATTACGTAAATAAGCGTTCTTCTAGTATACCCAGGTTGCTGGGCCATCCCTAGCAAAGGGGTCTCTGACTTTATTTCTCTCTTTTCCTCCTAATAGATGTGGGGTTTTTCCCCCTCACTCATTTCCCGTGTTAGTGGCTATAACTAAAGCCAACTGGGATTGGTCTCTCTTGAGACAGAGACTGTAGGGAATATTCCCAAGCAGCTGCCGAATCTCTCTTTGTTTCTGGAAGTTTCCCTGTCTTCTCTGGCCCAACTTGGACTGCTTAACCCCTCCCTGCTTGCTGGCGGGAAGGTAGGGCATCTATTCCTCTGTTGGGGCTAATGAGCTCTAAAACCGGAAATCCTTTCTCTGCCTCCTGGCAGCACTTTGTTCTTCTGTCTCCCCCTTTTGTTTCTGCACCAACATGCATGGGGCCTGCATAACTGGCCTCTAGACCATCCTTGGTGCTTCCTGCGCCAGGGCTCCTTCTCTCTTCGCTGTCAAGGAGCCAGAAGAGCACCCCCTGGACCTAACACCCCCCACTTTACTAAAGGTCAGATGAGCTCATGTTATTTGTAAAATCTGTTGAACTCTATTAGCAAAAAGATGACTAAACTGATGATTAATTGTCTGTCTCAAAGTCTTAATGGGTGATTATTAAAGTAGCTTTCAAAATCTTTGGTAACCTGAAAGTTTAAAGTTTTATTTGGGTAACAAATAAAATTAAATTTGTTGGACATCTAGGTCTTTTCCAGATAGGATAAAGTGCTAAAGCATTGAGTATTGAACATAGGTTTTTGCTTTTGACTAATTACAGCAAAGAAAATAAGAATATTGAAATCTGCTGGTAAACATGTTTTGTGCTTAACTGATTAATAAATTTGCCATCTAAAAAATTCTGTTGTAACAGCTCACAATTGGTTTATATTTAATCTTCAGTAGAGGTTAAGGTATTTCTAAGAGTACAAAATTCTGTTAAGTATAATTAAGACTGATGGAAATGAGAAAAGCAACTCCGTATGTAAAAAGTAGGAGATATGTAAAAAAAGAGAAAAACAGCCCTCAAGGTGATTTAACACTCTCCTAACATACCTCCACAGAGATTATACTTCCAAGTGAAAGGACCATTTGGCCTTGAAAGATTAGAAAAGCTGCCAGACCTTGAGGGACTGTGAAAACACCCCATTACCATCCCCCATTGCCTGTAACCACAGAAACTCACTCTTATTCCTAAAGAATGAAAGGGGAAACCGATCACCTCCCATTAGCCAGGAATACCCAAAGGGGAGGTGTCCAGCCTGTCTGAATCTGAAGAGTGCCTGACTGTGTGTATCTGTCTGTATGGCTCCACTGCCTCAGGTACAGAGTCTGAGTGGGCTGCACCCTAAGTCTCGTGGGGCGTCATATGACATAACGATCATCTACTCCACAAAGTAGCCTGGTCCAGGGCTTATATGAACAAACCTTAGCTAAGACACTCCTAAGTTCCCACGAGGAACGCGAACAGGACAGCATCTGAAAGATCCCCTCCCTTTGTCTGCGACATCATTCATGATGGGAAGGGAACCCAGAAAACTCATATCTTAAGACTTGCACACTTAGAAATTAAAAAAGGAAAGACACTGGTATAGAAAAGCTGGTTTTCTCTGTTTAAAAGGGCAGTTTTCTTTGGTTAATTAAAATATAAATGGTTTTCTCTTTGCCTGCCCAGAGTTGTAAATGAGATCTCTTTGGCTCATAAGGCTTCCTTGATATGCTAAGTTACTGATAAACCTTGGGTTGCATTTGGGCAAATGCTGTAATTATTCTAGAGGTTCTATACATTTCCTAAAATTTTAATGTTTTGATAAGGGTCATCACTTAATATTTAACTATATCTGTTCTGAGTTTTTTCATTTGTAATTGTTTTAGTTCTCCTGTAAGATGAATTCCGCCTTAAAGGAAATTCATATGGGAAAAATTTCAGGACAAATACAGGTCTTTGATATGTTAAAATCCTGGGAACTGAAATGGGTAAAAATTTACAGAAGGGCTACTACATTCGGACTAAACCAGATTTAGTAACATGGAACTAAATAAACTAAAAGATTATAATGTTGTGTCTCAATGTTTTGTCTTATTTTAACATTACTGGTTCTCTAATGTTTGCTCTTCCAGACTAGGCATATTTTTTTTCTTAAGATATCTGTAACTTACAAAGCATAAAAATACTTATTTACAAACAAATCAGAACTGTAAAGTTTTTCCGACGAGATAAACACAACACCAGGCAAAGTGGGTGCAAGGCAAGATTTATTAAAAACACTCTCCGGAGAAGTTTCAGGGCTCAGGAGAAGGGGAGCCAGGAAAGTTGCACCGGGAGGAGGTGGGCACCCTCGGGTGAGGTTCCGTGACTCTGGAAAGCAGAGTGGCAGAAGTCGCACCCAAGGCAGGGAGAAGGGGGCTTTTAAGGGGCCTTGAGGGGAGTTCAGGGGTCTTTTGGCAAGTTTCCCTTATTTGGATATTTCGCCTCCTCGTCGGGGTCCCATTGATCCACTGGAGTCCGGGACTGGTGGGGGGGGGGGGGGCTCAGATTCCCGCTTGTCAGGGTCCCATTGGTCCACAGGAGCCCGGGGCGGGAGGGTTTTCAGATTCCTGCTTGGGTCTTTGTTCTCCTGTCTGAGCTCAGGTTTTGTGGCGGGGACTTTCGGCATCTTAAGTAGCCCTTTCTTTCTGCCAGCCCAACATTCCGACCTTTTGCTTTATATAATGGTGCCAAGGGCATTGACTCAGTTCTGGCTACTTCCTGCTGATGGGGGGTGGGAGGGTTGTGCGCACCGTCATAGGGGTAGTCCGAAGTGGGCAGGCGAGAGTAGGGCTGAAGGAGGAGTTGATTGATGGACACTCGGGCAAGTTCTTGTAGGCGACCCTGCAGGCATCGGAAAAGACAGGGAGCAACTGAGACTAGAAGGAGGATTATGCATACAGGTCCCACCAAAGGGAGCAGCCAGGTTACCCAGGTGCAGGGGTCCAGGCCCCAGGAAGACGTGTCTCGCCGCCATGCTTGAATCTGATCCCTGAGTTCTTTAATCCTGGAGGTAACTATACCTGATTGGTTAACAAAGTAATAACATTCTTAAGTATAGGCAGGTCCCCCCTTTTTTGGCGGTCAGAAGGTCTGGCCTGTTGGTTCTGCAGGGCTAAGGCCACCAGGCTGGTAACTTGCATCTGTAGGGCTGTGAGGGAGTCAGCAATCCATTCCATGTCATCATTCAGGGCTTGAAAGAGTTTGTAATAAAAGTCTATGGAAGTTCCAATCCCCGCTGTTCCGATGGCCACCCCTGTAGCTATTCCTGCCCCTACTATGAATGGGAGGAAGGCAGCCCTTCCTCCACGGTGTTGGGGGAATAGGATGGATTGCAGGTGGGATTCAGAGTAGATGGTGGTAGAAGGAGATAGTAGAATGAATATACAGCCTAGGGAGTCATTAGTGGTCAGGCAGCGATAGGTTCCCTGAGGGCATGAGAGAAATATTCCCAAGGGAGTACAGTACGGGAGGGAGGAGCAGCTGCGGTGGTAAGGTGGAGGACACATTAATAATAGGTATGTTTCCCCCAATGGGGCTGATATGGATCATATTATTTGTGGCCGTGAAGTTGGGGAGTGGCCAGTCAATAAGGAGAGGTATCCCTACAATGTTGGAACGTGTTGAAAAAGGGAAACAGATCCAGCAGTCACTGTCACCGTTCTTCGACACATTTCGCCATACGTTGTTACTAGAGTTCAGGAGGGCCACTGTCAGTTGTTCGGTGGTAGGGAATTTTTGGATGCTACTGAGATTGATGCCCTTACAGACCAGATCGCTGGGGGTTTGGAGTCGTTTAGTCAGGTCTGTGACCACTGTTTTAATGCGTTCGTGGCTAGCCTGGTCCTGGACACCCCCCCCCCCCCATCAGAGAGACCAACATGACCCAGATAGGTCCAGCAAACTTCTCCAGACCTGGGGTAGATGTTGCAGGGGACAATACCGCATTTGGCTGTTACGAGGTCAGAGACCCAATAGGTTTTCTGGTCATACATACAGGTTGTTGGTTTCTTTCCCTGGTAGCAGGTTGCAGGCATATAAGTAAAGGCTGAAAAATAGCGAGAGGTACCTGAACCCCTCATGCAGCTAGACTCACATGGGTCCACCTGGTTTGTCTGGATTAGAAGAAATATGAGAAGGGGCCCTAACCAAGAGGAGTTTGGTGGGGCCTGCCATCTGGGAAGTCCAATCAGTGTCTCTGGGTGCCCGTTTGATATATACCCATGCAGAGTGTTGATATATACCCATGCAGAGTGCCCCAACAGTTTCGCAGCAGTTGGGGTAGTAAGGATGACTGTATGAGGCCCGGTCCACCGGGTTTGTAAGGAGCCTGGCCACAAGCTTTTGAGGAGAACCTGGTCCCCAGGAGATAGATCTCTTATATCCCCTTCGGAAACATGGTTGCTTGGGCCTGGGAAGACAGTGTCGGCGTGGGCCCTTAAGAGAGCTCAGAGGAGAATGAGGTAAGGAAGGTAGGATTAAAGAGGCGGGGAAATGGCCAGAAGGCTATGATTTATAAGAAAGGGCTTGCCGTATAGTAATTCGAATGGGCTTAAGCTTGAAGGCCCACGGGGCCTAGCCTGGAGTCTGGTGAGAGCCAGGGGCAGAAGTGTGCGCCAGGAAAGGCGGGTCTCTAGGGTAAGTTTGGTGAGTTGGACTTTGAGCAGCCCGCTGGCCTTTTCTACCTTACCCGATGACTGTGGGTGGTACAGGATGTGAAGTTTCCAGGTTATGTTGAGGCTTTCAGCAACCTGTTGGGTTACACTGGAGATGAAGGCGGGTCCGTTGTCCAACTGGAGGGTCCAGGGCAATCCAAATCTCGGGATGATGTGCTTGATGAGTATTGTAGCCACCACATCCGCTGTTTCCCGGGCCATGGGGTATGCCTCGATCCAGCCTGTGAATATATCAACCAAGGTTAATAAGTAGCGAAAGGTTTTATGGCGAAGCATGTGAGTGAAGTCCAGTTGCCAGTCTTCCCCCGGCTGATGACCTCGGAGCTGATGATTAGGCCCTGGTCTGCGGATTCCTCCTTGTGAATTCACAGCTGAACAGGTTTTACAAGCCCTGTGGACAACTTCGATTACCTTAGATAAGGAAGAATGATAGAACAATGGCTGAAGAAATTGGTGGAGAGCCTTTGGGCCAATATGGAGGGATCGGTGGATGTCAGTAATTAAGGTGTGTGCCAGATTGCCTGGCAGGGCAATCCTGTCCTGAATGTAGATCCACCCCTTATCTCCAGTCTTTCCCCCCTGCGCCTGGAGGGCTTGTGTTTCCTTTGTAGAGTAGGAAGGCTGGTGAGGGGTGTTAAAAAAAGAGGATAGGAGACGCAGGGGTATTTAGGGCCGTTTGTCTGGTCACTGAGTCTGCCCTGTTGTTACCTAGGGAGACCAGATCCTTGGCCGTTTAGTGGCCTTGACAGTGAACAACTGCTACCTCAGTGGGAAGACTAAGGGCCTCAAGCAACTTGGTGATGAGGGGTCCATTAGCTATAGGGGTGCCCTTGGTCGTTAGGAACCCCCGTTCTTGCCAAAGAGTAGAGTGTGTATGAGTTATGAGGTAGGCATATTTTGAGTCAGTGTAAATGGTGACTCTTTGTCCCTTCAACAAGTGTAATGCCCTGGTGAGAGCTACGAGTTCAGCCTTCTGGGAGGTGGTTCTGATTGGGAGGGGAGCCGCCTCTAATACCGCATCCATGGTGACCACAGCGTAAGCAGCATGTCTTTGGCCATCTGAGGCCAGGAGGGAACTGCCATCCACGAAGAGTACGTGGTCAGGGTTGGATAGTTGTTGAACAGAGAGACCGGGATGGAGAGGAGTGAGGTCCTCTATAAGTTGTAGGCAAGAAGGAACGGGTTCCTGGGTGGGCAAGGGTATAGGCAGTAAAGTTGCAAGGTCTAAGCGGGGGGGAGGTAGAGAGAGAGATATGCAGGTTTTCTAGGAATAGCAGATGGAATAGCTGGAGATGAGAAGGAGTCAGATGGGCCAGGGATCAGTGGCTAAGGAGGTCTGTGAGTCGGTGGGGAGAGTAGACCATGATGGGCTGCCCTAAGGTCAGTTTGAGGGCCTCCTTTGTAAGAGAAGTGGCTGCCGCTAGGGCCCTGAGGCAGGGCTGCCATCCCTGGGCGGTGACATCCAGTTGCTTGGGCACATAGGCTATAGCCTATGCGTAGGCCCTACCAGTTGTGTTAGGAGGCCAGTGGCCGAGCTGGAGCACTCATTAGTGTTGAGATGGAATGGTTTAGAGAGATCGGGTAGGGCTAAAACTGGCCCGGTGGTAAGGCGGTCCCTAAGTTTAGAGAATGAGTGGCAGATCAAAATGGGATCAGTTAGGGGACCTTGGGGGGGTCTCTTTAGCCACCTGGTACAGAGGATGGGCCAGGATAGAGAAATTTAGAATCCAATGTCTGAAAAAACGCAACCAATCCAAGAAAAGAGAGTATTTCATCCACCGTTTGGGGGGGGGTTGGAGTTCTTGGAGGAGTCATATGCAGTCCCTGGTAAGAGACCTAGAAGTGGGAGTCAGAAGTATGCCCAGATAGATAACCGAAGGGGCACACAATTGGGCCTTAGAGGGGGTGACTCGATATCCCTTGGCCCCCAGGAAGTTAAGTAGGGCGGAGGTGTCATCTTGGGAGACCAAGAAGGAGGGGCTACAGAGGAGGAGGTCATCCACATATTGTAGTAGAGTGCTGGCCTTAAGGGCGCACTGCTGTAAGTCTGTAGTCAAGACCTGGTCGAAAATGTGGGGGCTGCCCCTGAACCCCTGGGGTAGGACAGTCCAAGTTAGTTGTCCAGAAGCGTGTGTGTCAGGATCCTCCCAGGTGAAGGCAAAAAGAAAATAGGAATCAGGGTGCAAGGGAATGGTGAAAAAGGCATCCTTTAGGCCCAGTACTGTAAAGTGAGAGGTGTTTGGGGGAAAGCGAGACAATAGGGTGTAGGGGTTAGGAACGACTGGGTAGAGGGGGACCACAGCCTCGTTGATAAGCCTAAGGTCCTGTACCAGTCGATAAGCCCCTGAGGGCTTGCATACTGGGAGGATAGAGGTGTTACAGGGGGAATGGGGATCAGGAGTCCCTGACGTTTAAGCCGTTCTATGATAGGTTTCAGGCCCTGGCAGTGGGCTAAGGAAATAGGAAACTGAGCTTGAGAGGGAAACTTGGAGTTATCCTTAAGCAGTACTTTAACCGGGTAAGGTGGGAAGTGATGATGGGCTCCGAGGTGTGCCACACCTGAGGATCTACAGTGGGTAAGTCATCTGGAGCGGGGGTCGAGGGAGTGGAGAGGTATAGGATGAGACGGGTTGAGGTGGAGGGAGGGGAGGAAGGGGAGAGGCAGATAGTTGCCCTCAGTTTCTGGAGAATGTCCCTCCCCAGTAGAGGGACCAGGCAGGAAGGAATCACCAGGAACGAGTGGGAGAAGGGGAACCCATCCAGGCTAACAGGTAAGGGGAAGGGTCACCCTAGGATTGGAGGAGGTCCCATCGATCCCCATAACAGTAATTGGTGAGGTTCGTGTAAGTCCCGAATAGGTAGGCAGAACAGAGTAGGTTGCCCCCGTGTCCAGCAGAAAGAAGATGGACTTACCTGCTACCTGGAGTGTGACCCTGGGCTCGGCCTGGGTGAGAGGGGTGGCCGAGTCTGGGCTTCGTCAGTCGTCCTCCAATCCGAGCAGTTGAAAAGCCGGACTTACTGTCTCGGGGGGTCCCCCACGTTGAGGCGCTGAAAATACCCCGAGGTTAGGGCAGTCGGATTTCCAGTGGCCCATCAAATGGCATTGAGGGCAAGGCCGAGTTGGCGACTTTGGATTGGGGCACTGGCGAGCCCAATGTCTCTCAGCCCCGCATTTGAAACAGGCCCCCAGGGGGTGCGATTGGTTGCCCCTCTCTGTTGGCTCCCAGAGCCAGCCGGCTGCAGGGCTGCTACCAAGGCTTGGGTCTGCAACTGAACCTTTTGCTGGAGTATGGCTTGTCCTTTAAGCTCAGCCGCCCCCTCACGGGAATTAAAGACCTTAAATGCCATTTTCACCAAGTCAGAAATGGGGATCTGAGGGCCCTCCTCAGCCTTTTTTAACTTTCTCCGTATATCCGGTGCCGATTGAGAGATAAAATGAGTAGCCATTACTGTGGCCCCTGCAGGAGAGGCAGGGTGCAAGCGAGTATACTGGGTTAAAGCCTCGGTCAATCGGTTAAGAAACATGGCGGGGTTTTCATCAGAGGCCTGGACAATCTCCCTTGGCGTAATTAACGGCCTTATTAGAGGCTGCCCGCATGCCGGCTATGAGACATTGGACCATGCGGTCGCGGCCAGCAGCCATCTTGGCCATCCTGATAATCCTAACCTGGTTCTACAGCTGGGACCGCCTGGGCGCCAACTGGCATGGCAGCATCAGTGAGATGGACCTGATCTGCGTGCTCCCGGGCAGCAGCCTGGATGCATTCCCTCTCCTCTGTGATGAGGGTGGTGGTCTGGACCACATGTAAATCATGCCAGGAAAGGTCATAGGCTTGGGCCAGACATTGGAATTCTTTGATGTAGTTATCAGGATTGGCCGAAAAGGAGCCCAAACGTTTCTCAGTTTGGGAAAGGTCTTGTAGAGAGAAGGGTGCATGGACTCGAACAACTCCCTCAACTCCAGCAACCTCCCTTAGAGGGCAGACTTAATCAGGGGAGGGTTTTTGAGCCCTAGTGTGGGTGGAGATGGGAGGGGAGGCTGGAGGGGACGTGAGGGGAGGTTTGGGGGGGGCGCATCAGGAGCGAACTCAGGTTTTGGGGGTTGTGGGGATGAGACGGGGGTCAGGGTGGAAGGGACCGAAATGGGGGTGGATGGAGCAGGGGGGTTAGGGGCATAGGGAGAGAGGGACCTTGGGGTAGTGGATCGCGGTAAGGAGGAGGAGGAGGAGGAACCGGGGCCCTCTTGTCGGTGGGTGGGTGAAGCTCTCCGGAGGTTCAGAGAGGGGAGACAGGGAGGAGAGGTCCGGATCTTTGGGAGCAGTAGGTGGCAGGATAGGTGGAGGGGAGTGGGGGCGCCGGTTCAGAAATCCTGAACATAAGGGACCTTGGCCCATCTGCCTTGGTGTCTGCTGAGGTTATTTGTCGCTCTCGGCCCGCAAGAAGGACTCGGAGACTCACGTAGCAGCGAACCTTCTTCTTTAATCACTTTTTTCTTTCTCTCCCTCTACTCTCGGCGCATGCGTTTTTATACAGGCAGTGTTAACCAATCAAAATGCAGTGCTCATGCACCTCCCGCGAGAGTGGACCTAAATGAACAGCCAATCATATTCAGTCCCTTACAGCTCTTAGAGTAGGCCTCCTGTACCGGCTCCCGACATCTCCCCCTTTTTTATTTATTTATAATGGCTGAGATCGTGCCTGTCTTAGGTTGCCAATCCTCAGCACACATGCTTACCTGTCATCGGGTACTCTCCCTGGTCGAAGAGCCCCTGTCTTAGGTTGCTATGGTGTGGGATCAGTCTTACCCGTCTTTGACTACCGATCTAGCATGCTTAGCCATATCTGGGGGGAGGTACCAGCTTCAAGAGCCATCATGGCTTGAACCATGAGGTGTTATTGTCGTTGATTGCGATGGACACGGCCACACACCCAACGTAACATTAGTATGTTAGCTGTGATTAAGAGAACAGCCATGGCACCAAGTCCAGCCCACTGTTTGAGGAACAAAACAGATTGCTGTAACATTTTTTCCACTCACTAACAGGTGCAATAGTTACTTTGGTAGAATATATGGATATAATTTGAGCTCGTAATTGCCTAGTTAAATTTTGAAATTGACGGTTCCAGGTACCATTAAGCATATTTCCTAACTGTCTAGAGAGGTTAGCTGCTAAGGATAAGTTGTTATGAGCTATAGGGGGGATACAAAGTCCGGCCATATTATGTATGCATCCTATTGACACAATTGACTCTAGGATATCAAGTTGTTCCTGTACAAGATCAACCCTTTGATTCACAATAAGGATCCCAGCATGCAAATGTCCGTTAATTTGTTCTTGCGTAGCCAATGCTTCAGCGACCATTCCTGTGACGTTGTTGAGCGCAGCTGCTGTCTGTACCGAGGTTGTCAACGCTACCGCGGCAGCAGTAGCAGCGGCGGTGGATGCTGCGATAGCTGCAATAATGGCTGCTGTTATTCCAAAGTCTCGTTTATGTTGAAGCAGCACCGGCAGGTTGTCGGGGTTCACCTGTACTGGTATCGGGATATACGTCGGTATCTTGGCTATTACTGCCGAGTCTCCCACCGTGGCATTCCAACATTCTGATAGCAGACAATTCTGGGACTCACAAGAGAGACTAGATGACTTGTTAATAGTAGAAGCATTAAAAACTATGAAGAGAAAGGGAGCTCTAACACAGACGGGCATTGGTGAGTAACTTATGTGCTTAGCTGAGGTGCAATTGCAAGTAACATTTGTTTCAAATCGAGAGCCTACGTGATAGTTGTATGTACAGTTACGCCATGTAGACCCATTAATAAAGTGAAGGCTTTCCAAGCCTGTACATGCCTGTGCAGCATTGCAGAGCAGCCACCTATCTAGAAGGTGAGCTGACGCGCCTTGCGCCGGGTCTTGGTAGGTATAATTATAGCCAAAAAAGGTGGAGTTAGAGTAAGTGGGGATTTTAGGACTGAATGAGAATCCTGTTCCCACCCAAACTCCTGAGAGGCTACTATGGCAGCCACTCGTGCGGTGCAGCTCGCACAATAGCAGGCCTTGGTGCAGCAAGGTTTATACGGAGGAGGCCCCTCGTAAGGTGGCGCTGTTGGGACTGGGCGCGTGGGCACAGGATCTAAGTTATCTACCACTTCCGTCTTTGTTTGTAACTGCGCCATAGCTCCTTCTTCCGCTTTTAATTTCAGCTGCGCCATAACTTCCCCCTGCATTTTGAGCTGCGCCATAGCCTTTTTTAGCTTTTCCTCCTTTTTTGCAAGCTCCTTTTGCATCTTGCTCACCTTTTGGCTTTTGAGCGATTTCCCTCCTCTGCTCCTTTCCAAAAACCAGGGAGCCGTTTGTCCCACTTCTCTCAAAAACAAATGAGCTGTTTTATTTTTTAAAGGAGTACCAATTGCTTTAAGGATATCAGAAAGCGGCCCCAGCATTTTATATGTGGCCATCTCGTTTCCCATACCGGAAAGCTTTACTCTCGTCCTTATCCTAGGAACTTTGCAGCCATCTCGTTTCCCATCCCGGAAAGCTTTCTACGCTCGTCCTCGACTTGAGGAACTTTCCCTGTCACTAGACAGAAATAGGTGCACTCTTTACCTGATCGTCGCCGACTCCATGCGTCTCTCACGATGAGATTCCCGGGTCTCAGCACCACTTGTCGCTCTCGGCCTGCAAGAACGACTCGGAGACTCACGTAGCAGCGAACCTTCTTCTTTAATCGCTTTTTTCTTTCCTCTCTCTACCCTCGGCGCATGCGTTTTTATACAGGCAGTGTTAACCAATCAAAATGCAGTGCTCATGCACCTCCCCCGAGAGTGGACCTAAATGAACAGCCAATCATATTCAGTCCCTTACAGCTCTTAGAGTAGGCCTCCTGTACTGGCTCCTGACAGTTATTTAGGTCCATGAAAATCTGATAATTAAACGTGCCTTCCAGAGGCCATTGGGACTGACTGTCTAATCGGTATTGTGGCCAAGCGACAGTACAGTAACGTCGTTTTTGCAGGTCCTGGTCCAGTTCCAGGGTTTTAAGATTGGCCAACAGGCCTAAAACACCCCCGGGATGTTTTAGGGTCGAATTTGGATTGGGAGGTCCCCACGATTCGTTGCTGGGCAACCCGAGGGCTGGAGCAAAGCGTCCCTTCATCCACCACTGGGTTGCAGAAAAACTGTGTCAACTGCCGTAGAGGTTAGGACATCTCCGGGCCTCTCGGAGTCACGGAGGTCACCTGGTGACCGGCGGGGTCCGCCCTGAGGCGGCTGCAATTAGGGCAGGGCTTTCCGGAAGGAGGCGCGGAATCGGGGGAAACTCACCACAGCTTCGGAAGTGGCGTTTGGAAAGGCGGGCCCGGGTTGGCTAGGGAAAGGAGAGAGCCTCCCCACTGGGATGGGGGCTCAATCTCCTTCCCGGGTTTCAGCACCAAATGTGAAGCTTTTCCGACGAGATAAACACAACACCAGGCAAAGTGGGTGCAAGGCAAGATTTATTAAAAACACTCTCCAGAGAAGTTTCAGGGCTCAGGAGAAGGGGAGCCAGGAAAGTTGCGCCGGGAGGAGGTGGGCACCCTCGGGTGAGGTTCTGTGACTCTGGAAAGCAGAGTGGCAGAAGTCGCACCCAAGGCAGGGAGAAGGGGGCTTTTAAGGGGCCTTGAGGGGAGTTCAGGGGTCTTTTGGCAAGTTTCCCTTATTTGGATATTTCGCCTCCTCGTCGGGGTCCCATTGATCCACTGGAGTCCGGGACTGGTGGGGGGGGGGGGGGCTCAGATTCCCGCTTGTCAGGGTCCCATTGGTCCACAGGAGCCCGGGGCGGGAGGGTTTTCAGATTCCTGCTTGGGTCTTTGTTCTCCTGTCTGAGCTCAGGTTTTGTGGCGGGGACTTTCGGCATCTTAAGTAGCCCTTTCTTTCTGCCAGCCCAACAAGAACATTCAATGGACATCCCCTATAATTCACAAGGATAAGCCATTGTCGAAAAAGCTAATGGTACCCTTAAATCTTACCTCAAAAAATTAAAAGAGGGGGAGATACTACAGGGAACAATGCAATACTCTCCTCATATGCATTTAATTTTAATTCTTTATTTTTAAATTTTTTGAATGTCGACAAAATGGGCCGCACAGCAGCTGAATGCTTTTGGCATCCAGACTTTTCTCCTCTTCCTTATGCTAGGTGGAAAGACCCTCTGATGGGCACTTGGAAGGGTCCTAACCCTGTCCTCCACAGAGGATGCAGTTTTGTTTGTGTTTTTCCACAGGATGAGGACACCCCACACTGGGTGCCAGAGAGACGGTGCTAACTCCTCGCCCCTGCGACAACAAATTGCAACACTGACCCTGAGTCAGAGAAATCAGCGGAGAAGAAGAAGACGTCTCCCCCCTTACAGCCGGAGGGATGTTTCATGCAGAACTCTGGAAACTGATTGCTGCCCTGGGACCAGTCGGAGTGCAAATAGCCAGGAGTGGTTACACTGCCACAAAAGACTTCAATCTGACTTTGCGGGCCTATGTTCCTAGACCTTTTTTACTGGTAGTGGGCTCGGGATCAATAGTTCTCACCTCTTTCCAAGGGGGACATCTATTGTATAATATCCATTGTGACCATCATGTGTTAACAAATTGTCTACCTATGTCCCTGTCTTCGTCAGGCACAGGTCCCATGATAGTGTTTATAACTATACAACCTCCATATATGTTATTACCTGTGGAAGTAGAAGGACCTTGGTATGCTAATTATGGTTATCAGTTTGCCCTTAAAAGGCAGTTGCAGCTCAAACAAGTCAAAAGTCTTCCGGGTCTATTGATAGCAGGAATAGCAGCACTAGTAACGCTCATTCTGGTTGTTTACTGAACTCCTCATTATATTACTTGCTTTTGTTTTAATATGGTACATTGTACAGATTCGTGCAGGACAACAACAACTACATGCTCAAGCACAAATTCATATGCTTGAATTATTTAAAAAGGAAGGGGGAGATGGTGGTAGGCCATGTTAAGGCTTGAGATGAGGACCAAACCAGGCCCTGACTTGTGCTCCTGTTCGGCTAAATAGCTGAACAAAAGGCTTAGGTCAATAAAGTCAAGTAGCACTGAGAAAGGGTCTGTGCTATGTGTTGCACGCTCGCCTACGTGACTTCCCACACGTTTGCTAGTCAGATAGAAATGATTTGGTCAGGGTCAGAAATTCTTGTCTGGTCCTTGCTGTCCTTGCATGGGAAACTATGTCTTGAATGGCCTTGAAGTCAGTACATCTGGCGCTAGAGGGTCTGCTATTAGGGCTTGGGAAATAGATAATGGGAAAGCTTGAAGGATTTTCTGTGCATGCTGCAAGCTCTTTCATAATCAGTCAAAATTAGATACCTTTTGCAGTTGTTTCTGTTAGCCATATAATGCCTTGCTGCCTTGAATAAACTCGGCACTATTGGACATCCTCCTTGGTGCTCCTCCTACCCCCATCTCTTCGCCTCTTACCCTCCTGGTCGATTTGTCGTGCCAGCTGCGACATATTTGTCTTATTTGTCTTTCTCAGTTTGACTTATTTCAACTTAGCATAATACCCTCTAGGTCCATCTAGGTTGTCTCAGATGGCAAAATCTCATCCTTTTTGTGGCTGCATAATATTCATTTGTGTGTGTGTGTGTGTGTGTGTGTGTGTGTGTTCCTTATCCATTCATGTATTCATGGTAACTTGGGTTGCTTCCATGTCTTGGCTATTGTAAATAATACTGAAGTAAACATAGAGGTGCATATGTCTTTTTGAATTGGTGTTTTCATTTTCCCTGAGTAAACACCCAATAATGAAAATGTTGGATCATACAGTATTTCTATTTTTAATTTTTTGAGGACTTCCATATTTTTCCATAATGGCTGTACCAAATTACATTCCCACCAACAGGGCACAAGGATTTCTTGCCATATCCTTGCCAACACCTGCTGTTTCTTGTGTTTTTTATTTTAGCCATTCTGTCAAATATGAGATGATATCTCATTGTAGTTAAGATTTGCATTTCCCTGAGGAAAGCAATATTGAGCATCTTTTCATGTGTCAGCCATCTGTGTGTCTTATTTGGAGAAATATCTGTTCATGTCTTCTGCCCGTTTTTTAACTGGATTATTTGGTTTTTGGATCTTTGTACATTCTGGAAACTAACCCTTTATTAGATACATCATTTACAAATATCTTCTCCCACTCAGTGGGTTGTCTTTTTGTTTTGTTGATGGTTTTAATTCTTCTTTAAATGACTGGTAGAATTCACCTGAGAATCCATCTTTTCCCGGACATTTATTTTGGGATTTTTTTTTTTTAATTACCAATTCAACTTCATTACTCATAATGAATTTGTTCAGAATTTTTATTTTTTCCTGGTCGTTTTGGAAGATTATATGTTTCTAGGAATGTATTCATTTTTTTCTATGTTGTCTGGTTTGTTGGCACATAGTTTTTCATAGTATTCTCTTATAATCCTTTGTACTTCTGTGGTATCAGTTGTTACTGCTCTTCTCTTATTTCTGATTTTATTTATTTGGGTCCTTTCTCTTTTTTTCTTGATGAGTCTGGTGAAGAGTTTGTCAGTTTTGTATTGGTGAGCTTCAGCGTGACGGGAGCTGGTGTGGGCTTGAGGACCCCCAGCTGGCCAAAGTCACAAACTCACTGAGACAACTGGACCCACCTGTTACATTATCCAGACCCTGCTCTAGTCTAGGGTTTTAAGGTGGGGTGAGAACAGAAGCCTTATCATTTTTTAGTCACTCTGACCAGTAGACATTTCCCACAGCTTCTCCAGCACTTGACAGAGTTTGAAGGTTGTCTCTCTTCTTCTATGTTAGTGCTCTTTTAAGCCATAGTTTTTTTTTTTTTTTCTGTGCCCAGGACTGAGAGATTTGCTCCCCGTCCCTCAGTACTATCCCTCCCCACTGCTGGCCATTCCCTTCATTACTGAGTTTCCAGCTCTCTTGCTGTTCTTTGGTTGTTCACTGGCTGTTCAGGCAGCCCTCAGTTCTTTTTCAGGAGGAATCGTTCTGTTAATAGGTGTAATTTAATGTATTCTGTGGATGGGGTTAGTTCAAATTCTTCCTACCTCACCATCTAGAACTAGAACAATATGCTTTTTCTCTAGTTAATCTGTCTTTTGTTACAGGAGGAACAAGGAGTCAACAATTTAGAAGTATAAAGAAAAAAGATATTTTTCCATCCTTTCACTCTCAGATGCCAATTACATCCCAGATAAGCCAAAATTACCTCAATTCTCTTCAATTATTTCAATCAACCACCCATTCAGAGTAATTATTGATAATGTCTAGCACATAACATTATCATTAAAAATAAAAGAAGATAGCAAAACTGAAAAGGAAAACCTATTCTTTTTAGTAGTTAGTATAACAACTTTTTTATGGGGAAGTCTGATTTTGTTGGAAATGATTGATAAACCTTAGACTAGAAGCTGAGCCCCAGGGAATGAATTCCATGCCAATCAAACTTTAAGAAAGAGGAAAAACAACCCTCTATAATAAAAGAATGAGGAACTGAAAGTTTCTCCAAGGAAATGCTGATGAGGAAAAACAAACAAACAAACAAAAAACCCAAACCCCTGGGTTCTGAGTGGAGAAAAGAGAAAGATCCCTATCCCTCTGACAGTACAGTTAGGGAAAAACTGCAAAACAGAAATCTTCTGAATATGTGATAGTTGTTCTTGATCCCAATGCCTTATGAAACCTTTAGAATGCATCCTAAATTAATGAGTATTAATGGATTTGTCCAAGTGTGTTAGTTTGAGGAGCAAAGCTCTAGGTATGGGTTAGAATATGTCAAAAATAGACCACACACATTGATACAGAAGTCAAAGGATATAGGACATTTGTGACATCTATGTCATAGTGAGAACTGAGACCGCCTGCATCCACATAGCTTAACTAGCAGGAATGAGCATGAAACTACCTGGGTCAGTTGATTTGGCTATTTGTTCCAGGAAATTCTCCCCCCCCCAAAATAAGGCTATAAACCAGTAAATATTTTCACTGTTTGCTTCAGGAAATTATCAAAACTCAATTTAGGATGAACAACCTTCTTCTTGGGAAAATAGATTGCTCACCTTAGTAAACAAATAATCAAATAACTGCTTATATATCAAGACTGTCTTCAAGAACTATTATAGAAAAGCACAGACTCAAAATGGTGTCACTTAGGTTAAGGCCTCAAGTCAGTAAACTGAGAGTTAATACTTAACCTAATACAGTTTCAACCCCCTAAAAATGTAGTCTTCACTGGTCAGTCAGGAATTATTTGATCAGCACCGGTAAGGTAATTTGCCACATGGGTCCTCTTCATCTCCCAAAGGAAGATAACATAATCTTCCTACTGTTGGGTCCCCCAAAACTGGGTACCCCAATAATGGGTCCGTGATTAAAGGAGCGAGACTAATACAAAGCGAAGGTCAAGCAGAGCTTTATTTCCGCGCCAAGCATCAGGAATCATACCAACCGTCAAAGAGACTGGTCAGGGCTGCCCCTCCAGAGATGACAACCCCTCCCTGCTTTCCAGACTAACTTTTATAGAGCAAAGGCCATGTGGTTGGGCCTGGCCACACACAGGTAGCCAATGAGATTGTAACACACATAGGAAACTCCACAGTGATGCTAGGCGACCAACTGAGTTACAATTTACCCTAGTAGACATTTGAACCAGCCTATTACACCTTGATTGGGATTGGCATCAAAAGCTCCCAAAGGGCGGGGGCCTGTACTCCTTGGTAGCTAGAAGACAGTATGATCCCCCACTGATTGAATACCTCCACCTGGCCTGCACCACCCTTGTATTTGGACTTTGTTACCTGGGACTGGTTTCCCGGACTTGCTTTTAAATAAGTTTGGGGCGGGGGGTGGGGAGAGTGTCAATTTAAGCTTTACAGCAAAAAGGGCAGTTCAACCGGGTTGGCTGCTCTGGCTGAATTGGCCCTTACACTACTAAGACCCTTTTCTCTCCAAACAGAGGGGTCTCACATGAAATAATCGTTTTTCTCTATTTTTGACTTCCTTGTCCTGCCTTTAAATACCTTTCTATAGGTATTTGGAGCTCCCATCTACTTGCTAGATTGGATGCTGCCCAGTTCATGAATTAATTAATAAAGCTGATTAGATATTCAAAATTTACTTGGGTAAATTTTTTTATTTAATGGAAACTTGCCTCACTATTTCCACTAGACCTAAACTATTAAATGGCAAAATTCCCTGAACTCAATCCCCTTTTGTTGAAAGAGTCTTCTCAAGGCATTGAGCCCATACTTCCTAAGCTCTATTAATATCTATCATTGACCTCCCCTTTCTGCAAAATTAGTAAGACTTTCTCAAGATTTCTTTCCATTATGCAGAAGGCTTAATAAACTTAGCTTTGGTTAGTCAACAGGTGTTTTTTTTTTAAGAGGTGTCAAGAGTTCACGGCAACAATAAAGTGTATAGTGCAGAGCCTAGCATATACCAAGTACATAATGAATAAGGCAGCATAAAGACAGTTTGCATAGTTGTTACAAAAATGATAGGAATATCAACAAAATATTAGGTAACAAACAACAGGCTACAAAATATCCTGAGCTCAACTTGAATTTTTCCATTCCAAATATGGTATCAATATCTCTTCAAGGAGCTCTTGTTTTTTAGTGAAGAAGACCAAAATCTTAGCTACAAGAGATGACTAACGAATTGCTTTACATGAACACTCAGGGTAGAACAGAGTGACCTCAGGGAATGACTCTTTAAAAAAAGGTCATGATTCCATGTTATTTCCAACTTAACTGTTTATTTCTCTTTTCTCACAAACAAGAGTTTATAATCCATTTTTCCTTTTGCTAGTTTTAATGAACCATATTACATACTGAGGTAGAAATGACAGTCTTGTTCTTCAAGAATTGGCTGCCAAGTTGGCATCAGTCCAGATGGTACATCTCATCAGCATCAGTCAGGCAACTATCTCTCTCCAAGGGAACACCAAAAAATGCACAAATATAAGTCTTCTGGTATAAATATAAGTCTTCTGGTATCCCAGATACTAGAAGTCAGATACCAGAGTCTAGTATCCCAGACTCTTAATTGTAAGAGTCTTACAATTAATAGGCAATAGCAAATGCAAGGGATAGAAAAAAAAAATAAAAAGTCTTTGATATTGGATCCAAAATTTCTTTAATTTTTTCATTTTTATGGGTAGCAATGCCATGGTCTTTGTCCAGGATAATTTTTATTTTTGCATATGGACATTCAGTTGTTCCCACACCACTGTTGAAAAGACTATCCTTTCTCCATTGAAGTTCTTTTACTCCATTGTCAAAGATCAGTTGACTATAATTGTGAGGGTCTATTTCTGTGCTCTTCAGATTTGAATTGTTCATTGGGATTTTCTGCATAGACAATTATGTCATCTGTGAAGTTTTATTTCATTTTTTTCTCATCTGTATACCTTTTGTTTTCATCTGCAATTTTTTTAGATTAAATTGAAGATAAGAATTAAGGTTGCAGATGGAACTAAGGCAATCACCTGACCTTGAGATGGAGAAATTACCCTGGATTATTGGGTGGCCAATTTTAGTCACAAGGTTTCTTACAAGTAGTAGGAAAGGGATGAAAAAGAAACAGAACTAGAGGGAGGGATGGCCTCAGCCTTATGTTTCTAGCTGTGAAGGTGAAGGAAAGGGGCCATGAGCCAAGCAATGTAGGCAGCCTCTAGAATGTCAAAAAAAAGCAAAGAAATAGGTTCTCTCCTAGAGCTTCCAGAAAAAACACAATCTTGCTAATACCTGGATGATAACTCTCCAAGACCGATTTTTTACTTCCAGTCTCCAGAACTGTAAAATGATAAATTTGTGTTGTTTTATACAAGTTAATCTGGGATAACTTGTTACAGCAGCAACAGAAAACAAATACACACAGTTTCTGACAAGAAGTCTGTTTTAATTCTTATCTTTGTACTTTTCTAGGTAAGGAGTTTTTCTTTTCCTTTGCCTATTTCAAGGTTTTCTATTTTTCAGGGTGCCTGGGTGTCTCAGTCAGTTAAATGTCCAAGTTTTCATTTTGGCACACATCATGATCTCAGGGTCATGAGATCAAGCCCCATGCCAGGCTCCATAACTCCCAGGATGTGGAGCCAGATTAAGACTCTCTCTCTCTCCCATGGCCCCACTGCCCCCATGCATATGCTCTTTCTCTCTATTTGTCTTTACTTTTTTTGCAGTTTAAATATGATATTCCTATGTATATTTTAATGAGAATTTGCTTCATATTCTTAAGGATCTGTAATTTTGTCACATCTTTTGAAATTGTCCCCCAGTTCTTGGATGTTTCTTTCTGAGTGATTTTTTTTTCCACTTTTTTTTCTCTTTGCATTTTGGGTTGGGAAATTTCTATTTACTCATCTCCAAGCTCACTGATTCCTTCTTTGGCTGCGTTGAATCTACTAATGAGCCCATCAAAGGCTTTCTTCATTTCTGTTTCTGTGCTTTTTATTTATAGCATTTCCTCTTGATTCTTTCTTAGAATTTCCATCTCTCTGCTGACATTACCAATCTGTTCTTGCATACTGTCTACTTCATCCACTAGAGTTCTTAACATAATAATTGTAGTTGTTTTAAATTTCCTGCCTGATAATTTCAACATCTGTGTCATATCTCATATCTGAGTCTGGTTCTGTTGCTTGCTTTATCTCTGTGGCTTGTGATTCTTTCTTACCTCTTAACATGCCAAAGGCTTCAAACGCCTCTAGTGTCTTTGCTTTTGTCTCTTTTCTTTATGTCTGTATTTCCCTAAGTACCATTCTTCAGAATGAGTCTGTCTCATGCAAGTTCTTTAATTATAATCCATTAATATTATGCCAGAGCAGTGAGATATAGAGACATGGGAAGGTGTTCTATGATCTTTCCATTAAATCTCATTGTTTTCACAGGACTGTGTCTTATGGTTGTGATCCTCACATGTGTTTCTTCTGATATAGCTTTAGGCGAGGCAGGAAGACTAGAAGGAGCTGGAGTTGAAGAAGCATCCTCCATGGCTCTCTTATAAGATTCTAGTAAGGTCTTTCCCCTGGAGAGAAGGCCATTGTTTCTGGACACATTTGGTTCCAGTGGTTTCTGCTTTCTATAAGCAGATATTGGCTGTGACTCTCTGAATTTGCCTGTCCCTCAAAATTTTGTGATGGCAATTTGTCCTGAAAACTCAGTTCTCTGATGGGATCAAGAAAAGTCATCAGTTTTCAATTTGCCCAGCTTTTTCTTATTCTAAGGACTGGAGTAACAACTTCCAAGCTCTTTATATGTCAGAACTAAAATTAAAAGTCTGCCATGATTTTTTTTTTTTTTTTTATCACAAGCAGCTTGGTGTGTGAGGACTCAGCTAAAATATTCAAATGTTTAGAGCTAGAATCATCCAAATCATTGTTCACACACGTCTGGTTATTGATATTAGTGTTGTCTGGAAGCCTCCAGGGGCTGATGATAGAACATCTTCCAGTAGCCTGAATTTCTCAACATGATGGTAGGTTCCAAGGGCAAATGTCTTGAGAGGTGGTAGGGGGTGGGGGCTGCAGAGGGAGGTATGGGAAAGCAAGGCA
Organism: Mustela nigripes; assembly: GCF_022355385.1. NCBI lineage: Eukaryota > Metazoa > Chordata > Mammalia > Carnivora > Mustelidae > Mustela > Mustela nigripes. Next base: position 48,643,014 of record NC_081562.1, on the reverse strand, counting down.
AAAGCTGCATCTTAGACTTGGAAGTCACAGAACATCACTTACATACACTCCACTAGTAGAGGAAGTCAGTAACTCATGCCCCAACATTTAGGGAGGGACATTCACTTCACCTCTCAGTGGGAAAAATGTCAGTCCCCTTGTAAGGAAAGCATGGGGATGGAGTAAATATATTGATGTGGTCATCTTTGGAAAATTCACTGTATATATGGGAATTCTAAGTGATGTAGTGTGATTGGAACAAAATAAGTCAAGAATTTTAGACCTCACCAGCTTGTAACTCTGAAATAATCTCACAGTGGCTTTTTTATAATTTTATTTTTAAATAACCACCAACTTATGGAAGAGTTAGAAAAGCTTTCTCTTCCTTAAATCATTTCAGAGTAAGTTCCTGACCTGATAAACCTATCACTCCTGAATACTTTAGTGTGTATTTCCTACACAAAGACATTTCCTACAAAACCATGTTGCAGCTATGCAAATCAGGAGGTTTAAAATGATGTATTACTACCATTTCATCCTCAGACCCCATTCAATCCTCACCAGTTGTTCTAAAAATGCTTTTTATAGCTAAATGATCCAGTCTAGAATGTACATTGCATTTAACTGTCATATCTCTATAATCCCTTTTAGTATAAAACTGTTTCTCAGACTCTTAATGTCACAAAACAAACTGAGGGGGGCGGGGGGAATAGGGAGAGGGTGGTGGGGTTATGGACATTGGGGAGGGTATGTGCTATGGTGAGTGTTGTGAAGTGTGTAAACCTGGCGATTCACAGACCTGTACGCCTGGGGCTAATAATACATTATATGTTTATAAAAATTTTTTTTAAAATTAAAAAATATATTAAAACTTTTAGAGGCTTAAAAAACAAAACCTGTTTCTCAGTCCTCGGTATTGCCTTAATTTACATAAATTTGATACTTTGAAGACTGCAGACCAGTTATTTTGTAGAATATTCCTCAATTTGTGCTTGGATAAAGTCTTCTCATGACTAGAATAGGTTATTCATCTTTCACAGAGATACCACTAAAGATAGGCTGTGTTCATTTCATTGCATCCTATCATGTAGCAACATCTTTCATTTATCCCATTATTAATGATGTTCACTGTGCTGTAGTTCATGTTGCCTCCCTTGGTAGGCTGAGTAATTACCACCCTGCCACACGCACACACACACACACACACACAAAGTTGTCTATATCCTAATTCCTGGAATTCTTGAATGTTACTTTTCATAGCAAAAGAAAGTAAAAATCTTGATTTTTACTTAAAATCAAGTAAAAATCTTGAGATAGAGATAGTATCCTGAATGATCTAATTGGTCCAAATGTCACCACAAGGGCCCTTAAGAGAGGGAGGTGAAAGTGTCAGAATGAGAAAGAGAAAGATATTAGAAGATAATAAGCTGCTGGCTTTGAAGGAGGAAGAGGAGGCCATTAGCTAAGCAATCCAAAATGATGAGATAACAAATGTGTGTTATTTTAAGCAACTAAGTTTATAATAATTTATTGTGACAGCAACAGAACTAATATACTTCTTGTATCTTCTTGAACATTCTCCATATTCTCCTAGCCTCCACACCAGATTTTTTTCCTGCATGTACACCCTTCTCATCTTGCTTAGATTTTGACTTCCCATAGTGGAAAACTGCAGATGCCTACTTCATTCTGATGCACCTAATTGCTTTAGGATTACATTGTTCAAGATGGGAAGGGACAGGAAAAATGAGGAGAAGAGGAAGAAAAAGAAGAGGAAAGTTCATTGATTCTTTTTTTTTTTTTTAAGATTTTATTTATTTATTTGACAGAGAGAAATCACAAGTAGATGGAGAGGCAGGCAGAGAGAGAGGGAAGCAGGCTCCCTGCTGAGCAGAGAGCCCGATATTGGACTCGATCCCAGGACCCTGAGATCATGACCTGAGCTGAAGGCAGCAGCTTAGCCCACTGAGCCACCCAGGCGCCCCAAGTTCATTGATTCTTAATGCTTCCTACCAATTGCCTCATTGTCAAAAGAACCCTGACAGCAAGGGTATACCAGCTATTTCGGGGAGTCCCTAAGGGTGGGACTTTATATAAGAGGGTTTTACCATTCCAGGTCTAGGCTGCTGCCCCTGCTGCTTATGAGCCCAAGGAGATGAATTCCCCTACTGGCACTGAACCAAGAATCAACGCTTGGTTCCTTAGTCTAAAGCACAGGCTATCTTTTCTCTAAGGCCCTTAGTAACATCTTAGACTAGGTATGCACATAATGGAGGAGAATAGAAGTACTGCATAGGCCAACTGAAATTCTCTAACTGTTTTCTCTCTCAGTCCTAGCCTCCATCATATCACCTAATACAGTCTTTATCACTCCATGTCTCAAAATCATACCAAACTAACACCAACCTCAGGGAGGGGGATGGTTTATGTAGCTCTAAACCAAGGCCTACCTCCTGGGGCTTCATTTCCCATTTCATGATTAGTCATTTCTCAGGACAAAGGACAATTGGAATTTTTCCCTTTCCACAGAGGTCTGATCTGCTTCTGTGGTCCAAACAAGATAATCTCACAGCAGTTCTCCATCTGTAGATACCATAAATTCTGCATCAATCAATCTTAAGTACTAATGAGTGCAGACACCAACAGCAATTCATATCAGTTGCAGCTGTGCCAAGAGCAGCCCAATTTCTTTTCAATCTTGCCTGATCAAGATTGAAAATTTTGGAATCCAGTCTCACCCACTCTTATTTAACTACCCAGTAATCAATATAATGACCCCTGATTTTTTTTCTTTTTTTTTTTTTTAAGATTTTATTTATTTATCAGAGAGAGAGGGCGAGAGAGCAAGCACAGGCAGACAGAATGGCAGGCAGAGGCAGAGGGAGAAGCAGGCTCCCCGCTGAGCAAGGAGCCCGATGCGGGACTCGATCCCAGGACGCTGGGATCATGACCTGAGCCGAAGGCAGCTGCTTAACCAACTGAGCCACCCAGGCGTCCCCCCTGATTTTTTTTCAAGGACTAAACAGACTCCTTTAAACCAACTAATTTCACTTTACTCATCACTATTGCAGAGTGGATGCAATTTCCTACTGAAAGGGTTAAGTGAAATAGCTGAGAAGGAAGTCCCAGGCACTTAGTCCTTTCTGTCCTTGACACTCACAATCTTGCCACCAAAGCCAGCAAAACTGATCTCATTATATCCATTATCCTTGTTTATCTCAGTGATCATAAGAAGTCTAAGACTCACAATGCACCTTTATGTACTTCCCCTTTTATGACCTCCTCCTTCTATCCCTACTCACTGGGTCTTCTGAAACTCACAGTCCAGCACCAACTAAAATCATCATACCTCAACTTTCTCATACTCCAAAGATTCTCCCCTAAGGACACTGCTTCCCCTTCATCTCCTTCAAAGGTTGGCTGATTTTCTCTCTCTCGTCGTTTAGGCCTGGAGGTGGGGCAGATATCCTTACTTCTAATCATTTCTTCACTCTCCTTCAGCAATGTGGATATATTCCTTTCCCTCTTTAATTAGCTCAGAGCTTCTCACCAATTTACTATTCCCATGGCCTCCTTATCTTCTTCTTTTGTCCTACTTCCTTGGCCAAATTAAGTCTGCTAAATGTAACTCTGCCTACTCTTGATCTTCACCCACAGTTCTGTATAAATGGAGAAAAACAGTTATACCAGCTGATGTCCCTTAACTTCATGAACTGTGGACTTCAAGTGGGTCCTTAAAGCTGCCTGGCAACCCACCTTGCCCTCCCTTGATCTGTTCATTCTTCTGCTCTTCCCAAACCTCCAATACTTCCTCTCTAAACTTCAGTGTCTTTCACTGAGAAACTCTAAACAACTAGCTAAAAATGCCAAAACTTCTCACCATCACATTTAGCCACCTGCCAAAATCAGAATCCATATAATCTACTTTATCACATATTAATAAAAATAAACTTTCTACATACCTGCCTAAATCCAATTCCTCCGGTGTCCTCAGTTGTGCTCTCTTACTTAGTCATGGAACCACTCTGCATCCTTTGCAAGGATGTTCCCCTTGCCTGGAATCCAAGTGGCTATCTCCCTTACTTATTACAAGTGCTTCCTCAAATGTCATCTCTTCAATGAAGTCAACTCTAATCACTCCGTTTAAATGTATAGCCCACTCACTTAGCCTTACATGTAATTTTCCCAATTTCCCCCATCCTGCTTTACTCTTTTTGCATAGCACCTAACACCTTCTAACATAACATGCAATTTACTAATATTTTATGTATTTGGTTTGTTATCTGTCTCCCCCGGCTAAATTTTAAATTCTCCAAGGGCAGGGATTTCTGTCCTGTTCCCCATGTTATCTTAAATGTCTAGAACATCACGAGGCACATAGTAGTTGCTCCAATAAATATTTCTTGAATGAAAGAATGAACTTTCACCACAATATTATGAGAAAGTCACAATTATTCTTCTTTATCACCTGAGGAAACTGCAGCTTGGAATTAATTAAAAGTTATACTACCTGTAATGATGGTACCAAGACTCTAATCCAGGCCTCTCTCCTTAGAGCTCACACTCACTATTCCACATCCAGTGGTATTTGCCCAAGGTAGACAGAGGAGATGGGGGATACCTACGTAAATGATGCAATAGGGATTTGAGGAAGTGACAGAAATAAATCTTTGCATGCCAAGCTAAACAATTTAGACTACTTTCTATGGCAGAATCTCTGAAGTAAATGGTAGCATGATTAAATTTATATTTTGGAAAGAGAACTCAAACAGCTGTCAGATGGTGCAAAGGAAGCCAAGAAATTCCCAATGGAGAAAAGTAGCACGTTTGGGGCTTCATTCAATTCTAAGATTTCCACAGCTAAAAAATGACTTTCTTCCTACTAATTCATTAGCGTGTAGTTCATTTACCCCAGTCCTCACTTAGAAAAAGTCTGACACAGCACAAATCATTATGACATTATACTTTATTAATATATATTAAATATTGATAAACTAAACAAATTAATTACTTTCCATTTGGGTACAGTCATAGTTGTCAGTGGTATTCTGAAGCACCAGGCATGAGAAGAAAAGCAATATTCTTAATCAGGAGACAAATCGTATCACCTGACACATTCAAGTGTCACCTGACATGCCATTAGAGCAGTGGCTCATAATACAGACATGTTCTCAGGTAGGCAGCGACTGGACGGCATCGTTTCATTTATAAGTGCTCATGGTATCAAGTGAAATAAATGCATAACCCACAGGGTCTTACTTAAGTCAGCTGCCTAGTTGGTTCCTGAGATTATGTCTTAAAATCACAGTCTTGCCTAGTTGGTCAGGAAAAAGAAGGGAGGAGGTTGAGTGAAATAGTCACAGGATAAAGGAATTATAAATAATACATATATTAATAGTCATTTTCATTACATAAAAGTTTCTATTATAAATACTATGACTTATGAGTCTAAAAATATATTCTTCATATAAATAATGTAAAATATTAAATATAAATAAATAGATTTAGATTTAAAAATTCAAATATTGCAGACAGGATGACAATTATTTCGATGCTCTGCGGCCGGGAAACACACTGTGACTCCTTTTCCGCTTCCTTAGGTTAGATCTTGGTGAGAGATCATTCATCACTTTGATGAGTTCATTTATCGCTTTGCGCTGGACCTGCAGATCATTCACCTATTGGGGAAGAAAGCAGTAAAATTAATTCCAGACATACAAGCCATCAGGATATTATGCTGTTAATATCATGAAAATAGAATTATTCCTTCAAAACAAATGATTTTCACTGACAATATATTATCTTGATATACAATGGTGGTTTCTTCACTTATTAAGATGAAAATTATAAATAATTTGCCAGCTATGCTGTAATATGATGGGATACATGATATATCCTCAAACTTACTGCCATGGAATTCTCAAAATTATGTAGTGAAAACAGCCTTAGTGGAGTGAAGTGGAGTGACAAAAAATGTGGGTTTGAATACTGTGTCTATTAACTCTGACTTTAAACCAGTCACTTGACCTCTCCGAACTTCTGTTTTCTCATCTAAACAATGAGGAGATTATTTCAATCATCTCTAGGCTCCCTACCAATTCGATCCACCTTGTACTTTTTTTGTACTTTTGTACTTTTTTTGGTACACTTGTACACTTTTAGTGTGTACTTTTGTACTTTTTTGCACTTTTGTACTTTTGTACTTTTTTTGTACACTTGTACACTTTTAGTGTGTTGCAGAATAACCTGGAGGCCTAATGAAGAACGCAGAGACCCAGATGCATGAAGTCAGAGAAGACCTATGCAGTTGTGTGGTTATTAAGCTCCCCAGGTGATTCTGTTACTCACCAAAGTTTGAGAACCACCAGTATAGGTTCAGCACTTTGTAAACACCAAGTCTAAGACAGATGAATACTATAATTTTTCATTTCCCCCCAATTTGGTCAGTTTCATCATTTCTACAACGGGATTAAAAATAAACACTAAGCATATTCATATGGCAATAAGCAACTACTAGCACAAACTTTTAAAATTAGGGATTACAGCAAATTTCACTGCATCTTTCTATCCAAGCAAATTCAACTGTTTCCTCACTCTAACCTGCAGGGCCTCACCTTTATTAAAATGGGGACCATTTACTTTCATCTTGGCTCTGCCACTGCGTTTCTTTCTAATACTGGAAACACTGTGACCACCTTGCCACACTTCTGAGAATAATTAGATGGATTCTAGGCTTCAGGACTAATTATTAAAAAGTATAACATTCTTAAATACTAGCAACTCAGCCAAAGGAGACAGTGGTTGAGAGCTCATTCAAATTGCCCATTATGAAGCATGAGGCTTGGAGCTTCCAGAAGGATGGGACCCACAGATTTTTTTCGAGGCCCCGTTACAACAGAGTAGGAAAAAGTTTCTACCAGCTGTGTTTTCCAGTGATAAGTTTTACTTTCCAGTGTTCCAAGTATCACCAAGAAACCAAGAGACTCATCTAGAACTGAACAGCAAGCAAAGGACAGCCCTGGGTTAGGAACAAGTGCTTTTTCAGTCTCCAGCCTGGGGTCAGAGGGGATCCGCTGACCATTGGAAAACACTATCAGTGGAAAATGGTAATGATCTTAATAATTTTCCGAACCACTTCTGTACCATCTAACATACTCAAGACTAGAGAAATCCTGAAGAACAAGCCTGTATCTGATCTGAGAGGGGTGAGAGACAGGTCAAGGAAGAATGACAGCTGCCACACATCCTGAGAGGACAAGTCATCACAAGACCCTGCCCTTTCTCATTCAAATTTTGTACATCAAAGCCAAAGCCAAACCCAAAAGAATCTAGTGGCCTTTGTCTCCTGATAAAATTTTGGAAACTGTGATTTATCTTTATGCTCCAAAGTTATCTCTCAGCTTCTGAAAGCCATAACTTTAAAGACTCAAGGCAGTTTCATGAGATAAGGCTTGACAAGCTAAGGATCTCTCCAGCTAAGATAGCTAAGTATCCAAAAGCTGATAAAACAATTTCTTCATAAGATATAAATTCTATTTTCTTCTCAAAAAATAAACACTCCCTCTGCTACTTGGGCTGTACATGAGAGGCTGACCAGAGCCTGGCAAGAGAATGTGCTTAGTGCCTTTTCAGAGACCAGAGTTTTTTGCTATCTCATTTTCTTTTTTCTATCCATGGCATGGTACAGTTTTAGAGCAAAGGAGAACTGAGAAATCACAGTGAACCCAAAAGCCTCTTTTCAGGGTGAGGAAAGTGAGCCCTAGCCAAGCCTGTGAATCATCTGGGGTCACAAGGTTCCTTGGTGACCAACGTAGGAGGAGGACACAAATCCTCTCCATCCACCTCCCCACCCCCGCCCTTTCAATTAAGACCTGCAGTCTCCCAGCCTAAGCAGGACTTCCCATCACACAAACAAGGAGCAATGAGAGAAGTTCTTCTCAGTACTCCCCTTGGCTCCTTCACTACTTCCTCCTCACAGGATTTGTCCATTCACCTGTCTCTGCACAACAGATACAACGCCAGCATTTCCCCGCCAACTCACAAAATTAAATTATTTCCATATTGACTTGGCAAAGTCACCCACAAGCATAAATGCAATTACTAAGGAGGAGTTCTGGCCATGGGTTCACTTCACAGTTTTAACAACTATACCCAGTAGCTAATCTACTTTCTGGAAATTCTGTGTTTTGCAAGAGCCTCTGCAATGAAATCAAAGAAAGAATTAAGATCAACTCACGGGAATTCGAATCAGCTTAAGGAAGTCCTCCAGCTTACTGCTGCTGTTATTGAAGAACCTGACAAGCATGTCTTCCTTGATGGTATCCATGCTCCTTTGAATGATCTGGTTATCTTTGAAGTTTTCAAACAGTTTCAAGTAGAAGGAGACAATTTGGCTTTGAATGATTTTTTTGTCACTCTCCTTGGAAGAAAAGAGCACAAAGAAAGGTTGCTATGAATTTATGTCTCAGAAAATAAGCAACAGGGAAAGCAGCAAAATGGAAATACTCAGTTTACCTCTCTCCAGTTCTTCAAAATATCTAAGAAAAGAGGCCCACCATCTGCTACATCTGGATTACTTGCATTCTAAAAAAGAAGAAAGAAAAATGGTTTACAATCCCTAAAAATGTACTTCAGATTTTATTGCTGACAATATCCACTGATTTTCTTTTCAACCGTATTTAGTAAAGCTGGTATGTTGGATATAGCCAAATTTTATCTTCTTATTTTCTAGTATAACCCTTGAATTTCAATATTACAAATGAACTCAACAAGGCCAGTGATACTTCAATTGTCCCAAATAACTATAGTAAGGAAAGGAAAGTATTTTCAAGCCTAGTTAAAAAAGAAAAAAAATTGGCAAAATCATCTCATTATAAAATACTGCCCCCCTAAGGTACTGGTCTCCATAACATCTACTGATGCCCTCCTATACGGTATTACCAGCTTTAAAAGATAATTCCAAGTGTGTGTGTGTGTGTGAAATTGTTTAGATGATGTAAGAATAAAAAAGCTTGAGAATGTTTGAATATAATAGCTCCAATTATAATAGCTACATTTTGGACAAGTCATAAAATATTTAAAATGCAAAAATGATTTTAATTAACCACAAATAACATTTTTAAAAGCTCATAAAACAAAACAAACAAACTAAAATTTTAATATAAGCCAGATTATAACTTCTACAAAATCTCAGCAAGTGACTGAGTTCAAGTATAATCCATAGATAACATAGGGCAGTATAACTTTGAAACCATCACTTGGAGAGAAACACCTATAATTTTTTTAAGCCAATACTTGAAGGACCTCATATTGTTTAATTGATCAATTCAGATTACCATGTTTAATGCTAATCTTGACCTTTTATAGTCACCCCCATAGTATTCTAAGAAGTCAGAAATTAATAGCTAGTCATTGTTTCAATATGCATATTACTTGACATCACAATTGAATTCTCACCACAAAATTATCAACATTGCGCTTTATATCTGTATTATTCCCATCTTTTGGGAGATTAGCAAAAGCCCCTATGTCTCTATAGCACATTGAGCAGAGGGTAAAAGCAGTATCTAGATCATTTAGTTAAAAATATGCATAGTAAACAGTCAAAATAACACCAAGTCTTCTCAAGATGACTATGGCCTAGAGATATCAGCGTATCATAGAGACAACTCCCAGTCAACACTCAGTCATTTCAACACCAGCAAGTGTTATTAAAATATCATACTTACAAAATATTCCTTTAGGTCTTCTATTTCTTTAAAAAACATGGCCTGACAGTAATAGCCAGAAGAACAGAAAATCACGCAAAGCTGAAAAGCTAAGATATAGTTTGTATAATTCATTGTTTCGTAGTTAGGCTGAAGTAGCTGAAATCAGTAGCTCCCAGTTTAAGTTGATCAGGTCTGAAAGACTGAGCTGATCTTTCGTTTCTAATAGCTGACCTACAGACAATCAGAAAACTGTACTGCATCTCCTTCTGCTGCTGGTATTTATACCTAGTTGAAGTCCTCAGGATTACGTATTTTCACAAGTTTTTTTTTTAGATGAGATGGTGACAGATAGGCGGAGATGCTAGTTTGTATTAATAACCATGGTTTTGTGGCATTTTGGTGTTGTAGTTAGAGTTTCCTTTCAACTCCTTGGGTCTTTTGACGATGAGGCAGACCCGTTATGCCCACCTGTGCCATTCTTGTGGGATCCTTTGAAAGAACTTTTACTTCACACCATTCATGGATTGGAAACTTTTTTGCATCTCTATCCTTTGCCCTTGTAAATTGTTGAGTTGTTGTCCACAGAGCACATCGATCATTTGTTTGTGGTCAGGAGCAAGTACGAAAGGAAATTCTAGAGGAGCTCAAACTTTTACAAAGGGGGGGTGCCTTTTAAAATTTTTCTTGCAAATGACCAGAAAGCAAGGAAAGAGTGTGGTTAAAAGAACAAAGTGGTAAGGAAGTCCTTCATCAAAGTTGGTTAGTAAAATATCTACCACAACTTTGTATTGCCCTGGACCAATACTGACGAATAGAAATAATAGAAGAAGAACAAGAAGAACAAGAACAAGAACAAGAACAAGAACAAGAACAAGAAGAACAAGAACAAGAACAAGAAGAACAAGAAGAATAAGAATAAGAACAAGAACAAGAAGAACAAGAACAAGAACAAGAAGTAGAGGAAGAAGGAGGAGGAGGAGAAGTACAAGGAGGAAAAGAAGAAGGAGAAAAGGAAGAAGGAGGAGGAGGAAGAGAAGAAGAAGAAAAAGAAGAGGAAGGAGGAGGGGGGGAAGGAGAAGAAGAAGGAGAAGGAGAGGAAGAAGAAGAAGAAAAGTAAAAAGAAATAGATAAAAATAATTTTTAAAATATGTTGTATTTAATCCAATACATCCCCAAATCATTTTAATATGTATCAACACACAAAATTTATTAGTAAGATATTTTACCTTTCTTTGTCATACTAAATCCTAAAAATACAGCATGGATTATATACCTACAGCACATGTCAGTTTGGACTAGTCATATTCCAAATGTTCAATAGCTACATGTGGCTAGAGGCTACCCTACTGAACAGTGTAACTTGGATGGTCAATTGTTCCAATTAACCATTAATAATGGAGAATCTTTTTCTTTTCTTTTTTTATATCTTTTCCTTCCACATACCAAAAACAAAAAACAAAAAACAAAAAACAAAAAACAAAAAAAAACCCCACAGGATTCTTTCTTCTCCTTTCCTCCCTCAATTATTCATTTTTGAAGTAAAACACTCAGGATGGTACCGAAGGTCCTCCACTCTTTGGTTCCAACCCATATTGCACTTGTACCTGTACTCTGTATACATATGGAGTATTGTGTTCTAGATGCAGACTTGAATCCTGGCTCCTTGACTATCTGTCTATGTGATTTTGAGGAAGCATCTTAATTCTTCTAAGACTTAGTTTCCTTACTTTTAAAATGAGACTAATATTAGTATCTCCTTCTAGACTTCAGTTGAAAGTTAAATTACTTGATACACATGAAGTACTAAGAATTTTACCTGGCATGCAGTCAGGCACCCAATAAATTATCTATTGCTGTTTGGGCAGGTTAGATGACTAGTCGTTCCTTAAAACAACACATCCTGAACCTTTGCACTATTCCTTTGTTTGGCCTTGAGTTTCCTTGCCCCTCATTGGCCACTGGGAATGATACCCACCCATCCAAGCCTTGCCTAAAAATCCATTATTTCCATAAGTTCTCCCCAAATTTCCTTCTTAAAATTAACCTTATATCCTCCATTCAGTCCTAGCACTTGCTTCATACTTTTTTAAGAGCCCTGGCCCCTCATTCTCAGTTACTCAGGTATTCTGTCCCCTGTTAGACCAAGTTTTTTAAAACCAGAAATTGTTGTATTGCTTCTATAACCATCTTTCACTCCCTAAAAGCATTTTAACATGGAGTTGTACCCATAGACAGCTCTGAATAAATGTGGATCTGAATGCTTATTTGAAGATCTACTCTGAGTTCTTATCCCTTAAGTTCTCATCATAATGCTGTCAAACCTAACCTGTAGGAAGCTGGTTTTCAATTAAACAGGATTTATGGTCAATGTTGGAAACATGATGCTATGCCTCTTTAGCCAAATTCTGTTTACTGGGACAATCTCATGTATTATTTTATGTCCAAAAGGCCAGAAAACTCTTTGAGGGAGCTATCTTCCCAAAGAATAAACAAAATCAAAACCTACCTGTGGGACAAAAGTCTCATGTTAAACAAGTGAAAAGTATAGAAATTATAATGCTGGCCACAAAGCTCTATTGTAGCTCTCCTCAGAAAAAATGTACAGCCCAGATAATGTGCTTGCAGCATGACATAGTGGCAAGAAATCCTTCTCAGAACCTTGGAACACTCTGCAGGCACTCACCACCATCTAAGAAACCAATGGCCAAATTTCTAGTTACTGGAAGGAATATTCCCAACTTTCTGAAAAGAAGTAAAGATTGGTCTTGCCCATCCCTTGGTTTATCCACTGAAATATGGTGTTGGGAGTGAGGAGGTAAGAGCAGTGGGGGCCATAATTGGGAATTACATATCATCTGGGTGTTTGTAAATTGGGCATGCCTATTCAAAATTACAGATATATATTAAGCATATGTTTACAATATGGTCAGATGTTTGCAATTGGTAACTACATGACTAAAATCCATCCTCTAATAACTGTATAACATGACCAAGCACAGCACAGAATTATGGAATTAAGGAGATTATCTATGGCCTATTCCCTCACCTTTTAGATGTGTAAATCAAGACTCAAAAATAGTGATTAACCGACGGGGGGGGGGGGGTCGGGGTACCAGGTGGTGGGTATTATAGAGGGCACGGATTGCATGGAGCACTGGGTGTGGTGAAAAAATAATGATACTGTTATGCTGAAAATAAATAAATGAAAAAAAAATAGTGCTTAAATTCATTCAACTGGATAATGTAAAGCCAAGTATAGAACCAAGATCTTTCCCCTAATCTATCTGTCTTCCAATCAGTCAATATCCATTAATATTGTTGTATATGTCTTCCACTGTGTTAGTTATGTGAGTTCAAATAATTATATCCTATTAGGTTTGGTGTCTGGGATTTTTTTTCTGTAGAATTTGTGAGATAATGGTCATTCTTTAATTTCTTAAAAAATAGTAAGACTGTAAATAAAAGTTTTAAAATTCTCAATTATATATCCCATCAGACCCAACTTGACAGACATGAGACTACATGGACAAGAGACACAATCTATCAAGATTCTGTACTTGGAACAGCCTACATTTACTTTAAATGCTCTTTTGTTACCTCTTTAAAATTCCTAATAATTTTTTTAACAAACGAAAGCTCCACTTTCATTTCACACTGGTTTCTGCAAATTTTGTAACCGGTCCTGTATCCTAGGCTAGAATTGAATCGTATTTAATTAGATTTTCATCTTTCAACACATGATTCTTTGGTTCAGAATGTTATCACTACAATAGTATTTCCTTTTGTGATCTTTTCCTGTCTTGTCAACTTTACCAAAGAAGACATTTCTCTCTCTTTTCTGCCTGTAAAACACCTAATGTTACGCATGCAAACTAGAGGTTTCACACCTTGTTGGTTCAGCCAACACTGAGACTGCAGAATAATCTGCCACTAAGATATCCTTTAAAAGTTTTACAAACCCACCAGGAGCCCAAGTGTGACCTTATTACTAAAACAAAGGGGCTGAAAACTTTCTTTTTTCTTTTCAGCTGGACTTTCTTTCTGAAAACTGGCTATGATCATGCATTAGGCGTCAGCAAGATTTTTGATCGTATCTCATACTCTCCTCATTCTTAACTGAGTAGCTAATGGTAAGACAAAATTTACACCTTGGTTACCCTTTTTCCTCTGTGATCAGCAGTCATATCCCTAGCACTCACAACCAAATTATCTCTTCCAGACTTTGGTGTAGATTTCTTCCACTGAGTATGAGTCAATATTGGATCTATGCCCCCACGCTCTTCTGACTCCTGGAACTCCTGACATCACGCAAAGTGAGCCTACGGAAGAATGACATACAGAATGGAAGTCCATGTGGAGTCAGATTTTCCCCGCAATTTGACTCATAAAATCCCGTATGTTAGAGTTTTCTGAATCCCCCTTTTTCTTTCATGCCATCTGGGCAACTTTGAGAGGTGGTTCAAAAAATATAGAAGACACTAATCTAACACAGTCATCGGCTCACAATATTCTCAATTTTAAGTCAGATGGGACTATGCATTGATAACCTAGAGATTAAGGCATGCTTGGAAGGCAGTGTTTTCATTCCACAAGGAATTTTAAAGCACCGAGTAAGTGCCAAGAACTATGATTGGCACAGGGAAATCAGAGAAAGATGGGACAGCTCTGTTATGAAAGTATTTGTTATATCCTAATTTCAATCAATTAGTAAGTCCTTATTAAGCACCTACTACATGCCTATAGTTTTAGGGGTTAAAAGAAGTTAGCAGTGAGACAATCTAACAGGAGCATATGTCATCACATTGGTAACCAGGATTGATTCCTTCACTCTAGATACTGAGTGTGTATCTATATTCTCCTCCTTTTCTCCATGTGTATCTTTCTGGGGGTGGGGGGCTGGTTCATACAGTAGAAGAGAACTGGTTATTGTGCCATGCCTGACATACGCATTGCGTTCCCTACTCCTGTATCTATGGCAGGTATTACTACTCAATCATGGCATCCTTCTTGTGTCGAAGCTTAAATTTAACCTGTGAATCCTCTTCAACACTGAAGTCTATGTAGGTACTGTCAATTCATTGATGTTTCATTATCTATTTTCTTTTGGGATCTAAGATTTACTTGTTGTTATGCTTCTTACCTAGATTTGCTAGATGAATTCTTTCAAATTGCAAAGAAGTAAAAGACCTTATCTCTTACTCTGAGAACATTAGTATTAAAGAAAATCTTTATAGACCATGAAGTAATAAAGATCTTTGGCCTAAAATGGGAATCTCAAGTTCTGGTCCTAGATATGCTACTGATACGATGTGGAATTTTTGCAAAGACTTTACCTGTGCCTTACATGTCAACTCTATTAACTTTGAAAGAAGAGTTGGATCCAATGAACAATGTTTTCTTCCATTCCTAACATTCTATTTTTCTATGACTATGATTTACAAAGAATACCAGACATTCCTAAGAACTAAGGTAAATGAAGTACAAACTCCAACAAACTTGAGATTCAAAGAGAAGTAATTGAATGATGGAAATGTTGAGGAATTTCATCCACGGCTCATGTTCTGAATTTAAGATGACTCTGAAAATTGAATTTGAACTGAGCCTTGAAAAATATATAGAATTTGTAAGGTCAGATAGGAAATAACCCTTCACAGTTTGTAGTTATCCTAAAGCCCATGTACTTCTTTTCCCAATGATCCCATAATGTAAGTTTTCATCCAGGTGGTCCCTAAAAATGACACTAAGCTTTGAAAACATGTGCCTTTTCCCAAGGAGACATACCTTTCTATCTCTCAACACAAAAGCTCCATACAGCACATTTACATTTTCCCTAGGCTATGTGGAGGGGGAATTCTGAATCCATAACCATTCAATAAATAATAAGTATTTTAAACCAGGATTTGGTAAGCCATTATTATTGTGTCCTTACTCCTTGAATCAATTCATGAAGTACCTGAAATAAATTTTCATCTATATGTTTTCAAATGGAAAGTTTTTCATGCTTATAAGATTAAGGGGATCTTTTAAATAAAAAAACAGATAGTCCAGAAGAGCACAAAAAAGAAAAATATCATCTATGATTTTACTACCCATAAGTAAATACTGTTAGGATTTTGTGCAGATTCTTTCATATTTTTCCTACGTACTTATCACAGTGTCTGGTACAAAATTATTCCTCAGTAAACTAATGTGGATTAATGAAATATAAGGAAAAATGTAGTTTAAGCCCAAAAACTCTAGAATGAGACTGTTGGGTTCAATCATGACTTTGCTCCTCACTCTCTTTTAAGAGAGTTATTTAATTTCTCTGTGCTTCAGTTTCCACATATATAAAAAGGTGATATAAATTGTAGCTGTCTCAAAGGATTTCATGAGTATAAATTGGGTTAATATGCATAATAGTGCAATACCTGACCTATAGTAAGAGCTGGATAAATGTTGGTCAACCTTACCTGCATCTTCAAATAGCCAGATCTAGTCTTCTTCCTGACACATGGGACACTTCACAGCCTCTTGAAATTAAGTGGGATCTTGTGACTTTTCCTGGCCAGTCTATTTTAAGTCTATGTGTGTTATTCCTGGGACAAAGGTTGAGCCCCTGAGAAGACTTCTAGCTCTCTCTTCCCTTGCTACAGTGGTGGTGGAAATCATATATTTTATGGAGATGAAACATAGAAGATCAAATACATAGGTTACTTCTACTTTCTTTCAGAATGTCAACAACAACAATAATGGAATAAAAAGTCTATAAATCCTCAGAGACAGAAAGAACAAGACACCATCAGATAAGAAAGGTTAATAAAGTTATAAAAGATGGATAGAAGTTGAACATGTGATAACTGACTTCAACTTTAGATTTCTCCGACTGTGATAAATAACTGAGCAGACGAATTAAACAAGATGAAAATTGGATCACACTGTAAAAGTGCAGAAGATTCAAGAATTGGCTTGTGGTTTATCAACAATCTTTGCAACAGGAAGTTCAGGGTAGGATTGAAAACAGGACAACTGGTTGAAATATATGTAAGATGTAGTTAGATCCCTTCCAGCCCACTAAGTCAAGCCACCACCCCTGAGACGCCTTGTTTTAAAACTGAACATTAGCTTTCCAGAAAGGTCCTGGATATCTAGCAGAGCTAAGAAAGAATTGTCTTGATAAGATTAAGATTTAATTGAAAGCTATTATACTGAACAGTAAGACAGTTACAATTCCAAAATGCTTACTGTCAAGTTTAAAACTGCCAGGCAAGTAACTAAAAGATTTGTCTTCAAGAAAACTGGTAAACCCAAAGGAAAAGACAAACTGACAGTTAGGGTTTCACCTAATGAAATATGACAGTTTCAAGCATCACCTGCTAGGATGCTTGTAAGTCAGGACGCTATATCTATTTCAAATAAGGTACCCATTCCAATAATTGGGACCTTATTATTAAATACAAAAACACAAATGACCATAAAGCACTTCAGAAAATACTATAGGGTGAAGACAATTTTCAAAAAAACAAATAGAAAAAAATAATGATTCAGAGGAGAAAGAGACAAAGTAGAGTTCTAAAAAAATGAAGAGAAAAAAAATTAAGAGAAGATTCATGAAACAAGGACATTTATAGACTGATAACCTCTTAGAACTTAAAAGTATAATAACAGAAGCCTAAAAAGCAATAGAAGGGTTATGAAATAAAGTTGAAGAATTCTTCTAGAAAGAGCAAAATGACTGAGAACTGGAAAAATACAAAGAAAGTTATAAAAACTAAAGAGTTGATTCAGGAAGCTCAACACCTAAGTAATAGAAGCTCCAGAAAGAGATGGGAAAACATAAAATGAAGAAAATTATCAAAGGCATTATTTTAAAATTTTTTCCATAACTAAAAAACATTAACTTCCAAAATGAAAAGCCTAATGAATTCCCAGCAAAGTGAGTAAAAACAGACTCCACTATTAAATTTCAGAGTGGATTCAGAAAAGATCCTCAAAGTTCAAGGAGGGGGGTTGGGGGAAAAAGAGATCACATATAAAGGAATACATATAAGGAACACATCACATATAAAGAAATAGAATGTCATCTAACTTCCCAATAGAAATTCTGGAAGCTAGAGGTTGTTGGAGCAATACCTTCAAATATCTGATTAAATCTGATAAGTAATGCCCAGACTAGAATTTCATACTCAGCCAAACTATCAATCAACAGTTACATTCTTTTACTCATTTAAGATTTCATAGCTTTATTTCCCATGTACCCTTTCTCATGAAGGATTTTGAGAAATTTTAGGAAGTGTTTAACCAAAATGAAAAGTCAATCAAGGAAGAAGACCTGGGATCTAAGAAACAGAGAATCCAACACAGGAAAGAAGCTTGAAGATTTTCCAGAAAGTTATGAAGGTAGTCCCAGGAAGTCAGTTGTGCAGCAGGCCTAAAGAGCAACCAGCACTGTTTGGAACCAAATGAGGAGAACCAGAGGATGTCTCCAAGAAAAAAGTAATTAAGGGGCACCTGGGTTGCTCAGTCAGTTAAGAATCTGCCTTTGGCTCAGGTCATGATCCTGGGGTCATGGGATCCAGTCCTGATTAAGGCTCCCTGTCTGTTTCTCCCTCTGGCATTCCTGCAGCTTGTGCTCTCTCACTCAATCTCTCATTCTCTTTCTCAAATAAATAAATAAATAAAAATTCTTTAAAAAATGAATATGTGTTTGTCTATACTACAGAGAGATTTCATCCCTGCCAGAGATTGGGGCTGGGAGATTGTGAATTAGTAAGGGGCATGTGGAAATCTGAGAAAACCAACCAAATAGCTGTGAACTCCAGGAAAAACAAATATTGTACAAGAAATAAATGCAAAAACATACAACAAATATTGTGAACAATATTTACCTAGTCATAATAATGCAAACTTTAGGGGCGCCTGGGTGGCTCAGTGGGTTAAAACCCCTGCCTTCAGCTCAGGTCATGATCACCTTAGTGTCACCACATATATTGGGGATCCTAGGATTGAGCCCCGCATCAGGCTCTCTGCTCGGCGGGAAGACTGCTTCCTCCTCTCTCTCTCCCTCTGCCTGCCTCTCTGCCTAATTGTGATCTCTGCCTGTCAAATAAATAAATAAGTAAATAAAATGCAAACTTAATTCAAAGAAAATGTAAAATAGCTATAAAGGAAAGATAGGAGAGCAGGGATACTAAATATATGCATATACATTAAAATAAGTCAATCACAAATAGAATCTTTAATAAAAATAAGTCAATCATAATTTTCTATAGAAGGAAGTACATTGATGCTATCTAAAATGGGAAAAATGCAATATGAGAAATGTTTAGTGATACAATAAAAATTGAGCTAAGAACTGAAGTTAAATGGACTGAAACTGATTGTCTCAGAGAAGTGTGTTTCAGAAATGGAAATGCATGGATCAGAGAGCTTCTAGTATAATAAGCTTTGTTATAAACTTTGTAAGTATTTGCTAAGTTTTAGAGTCCCCAAGACCAGTCTCATTTCTGACACCAACTGCAAGTTCAGACAACCCTCAGTTTCAACAGTTTTTTAAAACGACTCACAGAGCACAGAAAAAGCATCATATTCACAGTTTATTATGGAAAAGGTTATGGTTTCTTCAGAGGGAAGAGGCACATAGGGCAGGGTCCAGAAAAGTTCCATGTTCAGAGCTTCATTTATCCTCTCCCAGTGCAGTTATCAGTGCCAACTTTTCCTAGTAATGACATGTGGCAGTATGCATGGAGTTTTGTCAACCAGGAAAGGCACTCAAGCCTTAGTGTCACCACATATATTGGGGATTTTATAGACAGAGTTGACTATCTGCATGACTGACCTTCCATCACGGCCCTTCCAGAGACCAATCTGATACCCTGTGGCCCAAGGCCCCCAACATAAATGGCATTGTTGGCATAGACTATTTGACATAGCCCAAAGCCCCAGGTAAACAATGATACTCATCAAACAAGTCTTAGAGCTTACCACCCAGCAGCTGAGGACAAAGGCCATCTCTCTCTTTGGACAAGGTTAATTCATTACTGGGTAATACTATTTTTTTTTCTTTTTATACAGTTTGTTCTGCTATAACATTAATATCATTTATAATGTGTATATTATAGTATAATCATATATAAATGTATAATATATATGATTACCTCCTACCCAATTGGTAAGTAAAAAAACAATGTTAATAAAATGTGGAATTCACTTTGGTTCCTCTTGGATTCTTCCCATTTTAAGGGAAAAGACAATAAGGTATAACTTCTCTCACCATTACAAGAAAGCTTTTGTGATATTTGAAGACCTTAAGAAAAAAGTCAGAAAGTCAAAAAGCATTTTACATTAGGGCAGGTGGTGATTGGTTTCATGGGTTCAAGAATTATTAACTTTCTACTCTCTGGGAAGCAGTTAGTACAGATGAAGAAACTGAAAAGATGTTTCCTCCTGTTTACAAATAATAGGCAAATTAAAATCGCTGCACCCAGATAGGTTTTTACTTGGGAAAAAAAATGCTTTCTATCAAAGGCAAATGTCCTCAGGTCCTACATTTCAAAAGAAGAAGCTGAAGCAAGATTTTAAGGCTACAAAGGATTGATACACTGTGATGATAGGTGGAAACTTCTCTAGAGATTTAACAATCTTTGTGTTTTGATGAGAATTCTTGTTGTTTTTGTTAATGCTCTGATTATGAAGCTGGGGTGGTATTAAATAGATTGTCCCAAACCTACTTGTTCCCCAAAACCCTGTTATTCTTAGAGAGTTTGCAGAACATGAAGTTTTCAAAACATGATGTGTTAAGACAGCAATGCCTCTGCCTGAGGGTTTTGAAGGGGCGGGGGTGGGAGGTTGGGGGAACCAGGTGGTGGGTATTAGGGAGGGCACGGATTGCATGGAGCACTGGGTATGATGCAAAAACAATGAATACTGTTACGCTGAAAAGAAATAAAAAATTAAAATTAAAAAAAAAAGACAGCAATGCCTCTACATGAATTACTTTGATAAAAGTAGAAATTATTATTATTATTTTTAATTTATTTGACAGAGAGAGGGAACAGTGGGAGAAGGAACACAAGCAAGGGGAGTGGGAATGGAAGAAGCAGGTTTCCGGTCAAGCAAGGAGCAGGACCTGGGACTCGACTCCAGGACCCTAGGAACATGACCTAAGCTGAAGGCAGATGCTTAACAAATGCTTAACAAATTTGCCACCAGGTTCCCCAAAGTAAAAATTACTTTTTAAATGTTGTCTAAGTGATATATTGTTGCTTAGTTGTGGTTACTCAGGGTGAGCCTCCCGTATATGTTATAATATTTCTCAGATTACCTGAGGCCATTGTAAGTGAAACAGTACATGAATTGAAGGCTTCTAACCTCAGTGTGAAGAAGGCAAAGTGCAAGAAAATCTCGGTAAATTTATATTTCACCTCAGGGAAATGAAAGAAAGAGAGGAGTTTGTGCAGCCGAATATTTCTGCTGGTTAAAAGACTGACACCTAATAGTGAGTAATGGCTACCCATGGTAGTGCTTTACGCGTATCATCTCATTTAATGATGACAACTGTCTAAGAAAGACAAATTTCTTGGGTTATGGACATTGGGGAGGGTATGTACTATGGTGAGTGCTGTAAATTGTGTAAGATGATTCACAGACATGTACCCCTGAAGCAAATAATACATTATGTGTTAATAAAAAAAAAAGAAAGACAAATTAATTTTCATTCTATAAAGGAAAAAAAATGAGGCTTTTCGAGAGGTTATTAAACAACTCATCCAAGGTCTCTGAGTTGGTAAGTGACAAAGCCAAGTGTGGCCGAGCTCTCTGCTTTGCTGTTAACCACTTGGCTGCAACCAAGCCAGTACTCCATCACAGAAAGCCTACTGCTCACTGCTTCCTCAGGTGGTCCTGAAAGCTTGACGTGTTCAATATTTTATCACTTAAGGTTCTTTGTTTACACCTATTAAAAAACAAATCTAATTTTAGTTAAAATAGAGCATGTATTGAAAGTATGTGGAGGAGCTCATGGATGGACCACGAAGCTGAAGAACCATGTGTAAAACAGGTAAGCTGCACCTGGTGAGCCCACGTCTCAGCCCCAAAAACTACTCCATGATTCTTGAGGGTACCTGGAAGGAATGAATCAGACAAAAAAGTTTTGTTCCTATCTTTGCATCAAATTCTAACTCTGAGGAAGTGGGTCAAATTGGTTCATCTTGGGTCAGTTGATTGCCCCTTGACAGTCAATCCTACAGTGATGGGTTGAGGGGGCAGGGTGGGGAAAAAATCTGGGAGAAGGATCTTCCAGTTAGTTACCCTATGATGAGTATATAGGAGACCAGATTTACCAGGCTGACTGCACCCATTGAGGGTGATGAGATTCTCCAAAAGGAAACAAGAGTGCCATTAGAAAGGGGGATGATGTTTGCTTCCACAAGAAAAACGACCTCTCTAGGGACTTTC
This sequence comes from Mustela nigripes, assembly GCF_022355385.1. Taxonomy (NCBI): domain Eukaryota; kingdom Metazoa; phylum Chordata; class Mammalia; order Carnivora; family Mustelidae; genus Mustela; species Mustela nigripes. Next base: position 48,620,890 of record NC_081562.1, on the reverse strand, counting down.
AGAGAACCTCATGGAATGGCAAAACCTTCAATGGAATTCTGAAACATCTTTCATTTTAACAATCTAGGGCAACCCTTGAAGCTTTTAACATTTGAATGAAGACAACAGAGGTTCTTCACTGCAGTAACTGCTCAGTAATGAAGCCGTTATGTACATTCCACTTGGGAAGACTTTGGGGACGGAAACTAACTTGAGATTCACGAAACCTATTTCTTCCTGGCACAGAACTCAAATTTCCAGCTTTCCTTGCAGTTATGTGTAGACACAGAGTTGAGTTCTAGCCCATGGAGTGTGAGTGGAATTGATGTTTGACACCCTCTACGTGCAACCTTTCTTGCTCCTTCTCTGTATCCCAGCTTGATACAAATGTGCACAGTGACCCACAGTCTAAGTTTTGAAAATTGTGGAACCACAGAATGAAAGGGGCCTGGTGCTCCTAAGAGGAAAGATACCTGCTTCTCTGACACATTCACTTTGAACAAAGAAATAAGCTATTAGATTTTGGCTATTAATACATTTTAGAGGCATTTACATTAATTTAAGCAACTAAAGCCCCATACTTTGATTCCAGCTTTTACCTAAATAAAGACATATGTATATTTCATATTTTCAAATAAAATTCTAGATGCCTTTTAGAGGCTTTAAATCAAATACTGTCACTGTGAAATCAGACTTACATTGCTCCTAAAAACTATTCTCTTCATATTTAAGTGTTGACATTGAAGTATGTTTGTTAATGCACTTTCCTCTGAGGATACCTTCTGAAGACTTTTTCTTTTTCTTTTTAAAGATTTTTTTAAATTTTATTTAGAGAAAGAGAGAGAAAGAGAAAGCAGAAGGAAGGACAGAGGGTGAAGGAGAGAGAGAAGCTCAAGCAGACTCCATGCTGAGGGCAGAGCCCAAACTGGGGTTTGATCTTACTACCCAGAGATTACAACCTAAGCCAAAACTTGAGAGTCAGATGCCCAACCAACAGAGCCACATAGGAGCTCCAAGACATTTTCAATCAGAGAAGTCTGTAAGGCCAGTCTATTTATTTGCTACTCACCGAACTTTTCAATTTTGTATCTTTACTTCCTATATTTTTCTCGTTTTCTTCCTATATTTTGTACATTTGCTTGTGTGCTTGCTTGATTTAACTTGTTTCTCTCACTCCACAAAGGATTTGAGGTGACTGACATTTCAAGATTTTGCTCATTCTTTTAATTTTGAAAAGAAACATCAAGAAAACTAAGTCCTCGTCTTTTTTTCTTCAGGTAATCTTGCTTCTTTTCCAATTACAGCAGATTTATTACTCCAGATAGCTCTAAGTATTTGTCAATGTCTTTAATTAAGGTTCAACTTCCTCAAACTGAGTGATATATGATTTGCCCTTCTTGACTATTAGAGACTTAATTTGTTAATTGGAGTCATTGATCATGACTTGGGTGCTGGTCGCATTTGTGCTTTCGTTAGGAAATGCTTTACACACACACATACCCCACATTCTCTCAGATTATTTTCTTCCTAAAATGAAAAAAAAAAAAACACCAGTTACAAGAGGGAAATCTAAATGACATATTACAAAGCATTCGGTCCATACTTCCATTAGGAAAGTGAAAAGACTCAAGATGGAAATATTTGTCACTCCAGCCTAAAGTTGAAGAAGTACTTTTCTGGGTTTTTTTTTTTTTTTTTTTTTTTTTTTCAGCAATACCAGCCTCCCTCAGTCCTACAGGCCTGTGGTTGGGGGTTTCCCCCAATGTACCTTCCATCTCTTGGCAAAGAGCAGTAACTTGGCAAGGTGAGTTTTCTTTTCAGTCACCTGATAGGATTTCCCAGGACAGAGGTGTCAAGCCAGGTTGACCCGACTTCTCCTCTGTTTCCTGTGGGTCCCTGAGAAGGAAGGAAATTGCTCTTATTCCCCTCCACTTCCTCTCTCTCTCCAGCACAGTGTCTGGCCCACTCACAGACGCATCAGCCTCTGCAAGACGACAAAGGCCTTTAGCGACAGTGTGGCAGGGCAGCATTCTCTGTCACCGAGTCAAGAGGCTGTTTGACTTCCTCTTAGTTGAAGAACGTTAAGAAAAACACCTGCAGAGTTCCCAGGGCTGCAAGAGTTTGTTTTGCATCTCCCCTCTTCTGAGGCAGTCACACCCACGACCACAGCTGCAACAGCTCAAGCCAAGGAAGACACTCTGTGCAAATGCATGTAAATCCAGATGAGGTGGAATGTTCTGGATAACGTGACCTGAAATTTTTCTCATAAAAAAGAAAAAAAAATCCAAATTAGCCTTAAAGGCCTGCCTCCCTCACCAGACATTAAGGTCCTAGAACATACAGTCTACATCTTAGCCTCCTTGTCCATCTCAGAGTGGCCTTCTCAGTGTTATGCTCCAGAGTCTAGTGAGTCTTGACCACCAAGCCTGATGATGAAGCCAGCAAGGCCACTTAGCCAAGGTGACAAGCCTGAAGACATCTAGAGTTTTTAGCTACAGCTCAGTGCCCCCATCTATCTAACTAACAGGGTTATATGTCATTATATGTGCTGAATTTTTGGCTTTACACTAGGTCTGGCCATGGTTTTCCTAAGAGCCATATTACCTCAATCACAGAGCTTACTCACAGTTACATGCTAATGACAAGTCACTCTCATGGACAACTGATTGACTTGCATGGCATTTAGGGAAAGTGTTCATGTCATAACTGCTCCTATTTATATGAGGACTCTCTCTTCCTTGACATTAGAGTGATCACAAATGTCATTAGTTTTCTATTATTTATACATATATAATTTATATATATAAATATATATACATATGCAATTTAACTGTACAGAATACTGGCATGATAGCATGGTGTCATGAACATTTATTTTTAAAAGTTACTTTTTCAGCCACTCTGGAAAACAGTATGGAGTTTCCTCAAAAATTTGACAACAGACCTCCCCTATGACCCAGCAATCACACTACTGGGTATTTACCCTAAAGATACAAATGTAGTGATCCGAAGGGGTATGTATACCTGAAGGTTTATAACAGCAATGTCCACAATAGCCAAACTATAGAAATAACTTAGATGTCCATTGACAGATGAATGGTTAGAGAAAATGTGGTATAGATATACAATGGAATACTATGCAGCCATCAAAAAACACAAAATCTTGCCGTGTGGATGGAACTAGAGCGAAATAAGGCAATCAGCAGAAGACAATTATCATACGATCTCTCTGATATGAGGAATTTGAGAGGCAGGGAAGGGGGTCATGGGGTAGGGAGGAAAAAATGAAACAAGATGGGACCAGGGAGGGAGACAGGCCATAAGAGACTCTCAATATCAGGAAACAAACTGAAGGTTGCTGGGGGGTTGGGCGGAGGGGTAGGGTAGTTGGGTGATGGACATTGGGGAGGATATGTGCTATGGTGAGTGCTGTGAATTGTGTAAGACTGATGATTCATAGATCTATACCCCTGAAGCAAATAATACATTATATGTTAATTTAAAAAATTACTTTTTCAATATAGTATCATGGCTAACCACACAGACATAGAAGCAAGACTACATGTGAATCCCAGCTCCATCTTTTCCCGTTATGGTAAAAGTGGGAAAGTTCCTTAAATTCTCTAAACTTAGCTGAAAATAATGGCATCTACATCACAGGATTTTTTTGTGAGAATCAAAAAGTTTCACATGAAGCTCTTAGAACAATGCTTGGCATATAGTAAGAACAATGTGTGTTCACTATTTTTATTTTAGTTTCATGTTTTTTTTTTTCAGTTGGAAACCAATTTCAATAATTGTATTTATACATTTCTTCATTTTTATCTGTTCATGTCCAGTGGAAATTTTCCTATATAGAAAACTATTTTAGGTTGAGCAATACCAGGCAGAGCTGAGGCAAGGATCATTTGTGTGCTAATGCCTGGAGACAGGGATGGGGAACAGCAGGGTGACTCAGGAGCTGGAGGAAGTCTGTGGAGGGAAGGGTTTACAAACAGGAGCCACTGTGTGCAACAGGGCTCACACCATAAAAGACCCCTGGGCAATGGCATAGAGCACATCTTAAAGATGTCCTACCCAATAGGCAAGGAAGTGTGGGTATTTATTTTCCAACTCTTCCTCTTATGCAGGGACATTGCCTTCCTTGGACTTCCAAAGACCTCAGAATCAGTAACTTATTAGAGTTCAGTGCAGTGGGTAAGGACAGCAAAGGAGCCTCCTGAGAAGACAAGGGCAAGGCACTGGCTGCATCTACAATGGTAAATTCTGTGAACACTCTTTAAATTTATTCCCTAAGAGGGGTTATTTCCCCCCCATTTTCATTATGTCCTTTATTTTGGGGTAATAGCGACAGTATACTGACAAGTTGCATTTGTCAGGACTGTTTGCATAGCAAGTGATGGAAATCCCAGCTACACTATTTTAATCCAAGAGGAGTGTTTACCACAAGCAAATCAACAGGGGTAGAACCTCAGGGACAGCTGGAACCAGGGACTCCACTATTGATAGGACTTGCCTCTCTGGCTCTCATCTCTGTTTCCCTTGATGAGATGATTTCAATCTTTCCTACACAGAGCAGCATCCTTCACTTGGAAGGAACCTTGGTTGTCAGACATTCCTCCAAAGCTTCATATTTCACAGATATTTGCCCCCCAAATAGAGTTTCTTTTTAAATTCCAGTTCAAGACATTGAAACTAATTCATCAAATACTTATCAATGTCTAATCATTCTAGGCACTAGGGGATGCAGCAGTAATAAGGAAAGAGACAAAACCCCTGTCCTGTGGATCTTGCATTCCAGTGGAGAAGAGTGACAATACCTACACACATAGTTGACCAATATAATGTCAAGTAAGGATTATTGTCTGAAAAAACAAAGTAGGAGAAGGAGATAATGCTGTCTTACTTGTTCTTTTTTTAATTATAGTAAAATACACATACATAAAATCTACTATCCTAAGCATTTTTAAATATAAATGCTTAATAGCAGCATGGATTACAACCATGGATTGTTGTGAAACTATCACCACCATCCATCTCCAGAACTCTTCATCTTGCAAAACTAAAATTCTGTATCTGTAAAACAATAACTCCCCATGACCTGCTACCCACCAAGTCTTGGCAGCCACCCTTCTACTTCCCTTCCCTCCCCCCATCTCGCTCCCTTTTCCCTCACACTCTTGTTTCATTTAATGACCACTCTACTCTCTGTCATTATGAGTTTGGCATTTTTAAATTGTGTTATTCCACATATAGGTGTGATTATTCAATATTGACCTTTCTGTGTCTGGGTTATTTCACTTGACATAATGTCCTCCTGGGTTGAGTTATATCATGAAAATTGGTATGGCTGGCCTTGAAGTGAAATAGTCAGGGGTCAGATCATGCAGCCACAGAAACAATTTTGGGCTTTATTCTTGACGTAATGAGATAGTCTCTTTTGGGCTTTGAGCAAGAGAATGAAATGAAATGACTATGTTTTAACATGATCAGGAAATTTGGCTCCAGGGAAGTAAGAGTAAAACTGAGTGACCAATTAGGAGGTTACTGCAGTCATCCAGAAAAATTCAAGTAGGAGACTTAAGTCGAAACTGAGTCATGTGCCTATCCCAGAAACAATTAACTATGGAGTCATAAAAAATATGATGATCCTCAGGACACCTGGATGGTTCAGCTGGTTAAGCATCCAACTCTTGATTTCAGCTCAGGTCTTTATCTCAGGATCTTGAGATCAGGCTGCATTGAGCTCCATGCTCAGCGGGGAGTCTGCTTGAGATCCTGCCTCTCCTTCTGCCCTTAACCCCAAACACATGCATGTACACATACTCTTTCTCTCTCAGATAAATAAACAAATCTTTTTTTAAAGTATGGTTATCCTCAATAGACCATGTGTACAACATAAACCAGGTTCTACAGATGAAGAAAAGATGATGGACAAACAAATAATAGGTATCCATTCCATATATTCTGTTTACAAATTAGCTTTTTAAAAAGTGGTTATTTTAAACTTAGATACTATGTTCTGTTAACTCAGGATCACATTTTAGCATTAGTATGTAGATGAAATAGGTTATTCCAGCTTTGAAATTTCTGTTTTTTGAACATAGGAATGTATCTTCTTCCTAAAATAAAAGATACATAAAATATTGCTTTCAAGGTACTACCATTATCTTATAGGTGTACATGTTAAAATTTAACTGTTAATTTTTAAATTTTATAACCTAGTACCATAAAAATATACAGAATTCTCAGAATAAAAAATAGATAAATAAAAATACTAAGCTCAAAATTATGATTAGTTATACTGGAAAAAAAAAAGCTAGAAATTTGACTTTTTCATTCATTATCAAGTGTGTGTCAAAAATCAAGGCTTGAAAAGCATTCTTGCAGGTAAACATACTTTAATCTTAGCATTTATCAAGTAAAACCTATTTGTTTATTCATATTGTTGTCTATATTATCCATCCTTCCAACTTCATCTCACAATACAGTTTTATTCATTTGTTCATAGAACACAGACTATCTTTTTTTGTGTGTGTGCCAACACTAAAATACTTTAAAGATTATCTTTTTGATAATCCTGCCTCTAGCTTTTTTTCAGTTCCACAAACTGAAGTGATCCATAGAAGCCTCTCAAGGTTTTTACAATTCATAGCTCCTTCAAGATCAGTCTTAAAAACCATGCAGCACAGTGCTATAGGCTGACGTTGTCAGTGGCAGTTTGCCTGACCATAGCTCCCAACATTGATTGAATCAAACTCTAATTCCCTTTCTTAAAAGGGAATGAAATATCTAAAGTGGCTTCTATTTTCCTGACTGTTACACCTGAGCAAACCAACAAATATGGCTGCCAGATGCATTGTGGATCTCAAAGAAAAGGGACAGTTGTGAGCAGGGAACATATACTCAAACAAGTTTACTGAAATTGTCTTTCAGTCAGTCAGCTCAAACATAATCTATCCTCCCAAATTCTCCTCCTCTGTATTCTCTCTTCTTGGTGCTGGTGTCTACTTAATCCCACAAAAGGACAGCCAATGATAGTCAATTACAGTTCCCTGCCAATTACCTATTATAAAGTAATAAGAACATCTCCCCTTCTCTAAAAAGAAATTGCAATGACATTGTCACATTATTTAATAAATGTTTACTATATACAAGTTGCATGTACTAAATCATCAATCCTCTCATACTTTCATGATATATATAATGTATATAATAATATATAATCTTTTCATACTTGTACTATTTTTATACCACTTTGCAGATGATCAAATGATCACAGAGAATCAAGATAGGGCAAATATCACCACCATAGAAAGACAAAAATTAAAAGAATAGCAGACCCTTTGCATTTTGATAACTTAACAGAGGAAAGCTTTCATAGCCCAGAAATGGATCTCAGGGCAAAGGAGGATTGTCCAGGGCCTGAAGGCACACATGAGGGAACCAGTTCTGAGGAACTGCTCCTAGGCCAAGGGGAACCTGAGAGGTAGTATGGCATGGAGACTGAAGGAACTGAGCTTTAAGAGCAGCAAGTTTGGGAGCTGAAGTAGGGGTACCTTGGGTAATTATCATAGGGAGACTGAAATCACTTGCCTTGGACTGCTTCAGTGACCTTGCCCTTTATGCAGGGTAGGGTCATTCTTCATCAAGGAAACCAAGTGGCAGCAAAGGAAATCATCATTCAGAACCATTTCACTGTGCAACTACCTTTTTGGATTTTAAGTCTCCAGGGCTTTTGTAAAGGGAAGTCTGGAAAACCTGTGAGAAGGAAATGCTGGATTTTTGCTATAAGGTGAGTGAATTTTTGAGTTCAGTAACACCCAATAAATACCATGCCTCTTTTCTTCCTGGTTCTGTGTCAGTTAAAAAAATTAAAACAAGGGGCACCTGCATGGCTCAGTTGTTAAGAGTCTGCCTTTGGCTCAGGTCATGATCCAGAGTCCTGGGATCAAGCCCTGCTTCAGGCTCCATGCTCAACAGGAAGCCTGCTTCTCCCTCTCCCATTCCCCCTGCCTGTGTTCCCCCTCTTGCTGTGTCTCTTTCTGTCAAATAAGTAAATAAAATCTTAAAAAAAAAAAAAAAAGTGGGGATACTGGGTGGAGCAGTCAGTTAAGCATCTGGCTCTTGGTTTTGGATCAAGTGGTGATCTCAGCATTATGAGATAGAGTCCCATGTCTGCTCTGTGCTCTGCAGGGAGTCTGCTTGGTAGTTTCTCTCTCCCTCTCCCATGCCCCTCCCCACTGTCTCTCTCACTCCTGTACTAAAATAAATAAATGAATATTTTTTAAAAATAAGACAAAAGAGGGAAAAAATGGAAAAGCAAAATATTAGCTTTTCGGGGTGCCTGGGTGGCTCAGTGGGTTAAGCTGCTGCCTTCGGCTCAGGTCATGATCTCGGGGTCCTGGGATCAAGTCCCTCATCGGGCTCTCTGCTTGGCAGGGAGCCTGCTTCCTCCTCTCTCTCTCTCTCTGCCTGCCTCTCTGCCTACTTGTGATCTCTGTCTGTCAAATAAATAAATAAAATCTTAAAAAAAAATTAGCTTTTCACGGATTGAGCCAATATTAGTGAATGTGGCTTAAATCTCTAGGCAAGTGGGAACCTAAAACTGAACCTCAGAGTTAGAGACTTACCCAGCCAGCATTGCTACACAGGATGGACACCCTGTTTAAGCCCCCAGGGAAGCAGAACAGAACCAGCATTCTCTGTAGGAGGCTACTCCCAGGAGGAAAAGAAGAGAGAAGGGAAAGAATTTGGGATATGTTTGCTCTGTTTATTCTCCCAAACATGGCAGCCATCTGAGACACTCCATCCCCTAGGGCACAGTGAGTGAGAGGGCAGAGAGAAAGCAGGAGTGTTACATGGATGGAGTTCCCCCAATAAGTGTGGGAAGAAAAGTTCCATCCCTATAATGGGGGAAAAGATAGAAAAGTAGAAAAACCATCATCAGATCTTCATTTCATGCTAACTACACATAAAGGTGACTGTAAAAAGCCACTTTCAAGGAGCCTGATGAAACTATTCGGAGTGCTGGCTCCGTACATGGATCTCAATTAACATTCCCAATACAAACACATCTACTTCTTCTTTTCTTTTTTGGTTTTGGCTTGATTTATGTTTTTTACTGAGTGAATCCTAAGTTGTAAGCAATATGGGACAGCAATTAAGAGCCCAGACATCAGAGCCAGGGAACAGTGGTTTAGGTCCTAACTCTACTACTCATTCATTATGTGACTTTGGGTAAGTTATTTAGCTTCTCAGAACATTCTTTCTTCAATTTAAAAAATTGGGAAGTTAATAGCACCTACCTCATTATATGAGGTATTATGAAGAACAAACATGATGTTTTTAAAGCATTTAGAGCCCTGCCAGGCACAGAGTGAGCTAAGATGTTGTGGATGATGATGATAGTGATCATTATTAATGGCACTTGCCAGCTTGATAGCTTTAGTTTCTAATGGAAGTTTATGAAAAGATAAATATTTCCCCTATAACCTGAGGTTTTTCCAGAAGAATATGATGAAGAATATGATGAAGAGCAAATGACAGACCAAGACACATGAGAGAAGAAATAAAGGAGGTGAAGGACGATGAAAAGATGCTAATATTAGTGGGTTTTCGATCTCACTGAAGCGAGGCAATTGCTGGAATGCAAACTAGAGAGGACAGGTGGGAAGTCAGAGAATAGGATTCATGAAATTTAGATAATGTGGGAGAGGGGCTGTTGTTATTTTAATAGGGTCTGCCCATGGGAAACAGTTGGCTATGGTAGGACGAAAGGTAACATTTAGGTGGAAGGGAGTTCATGAAATTGAAAGACCAGCATGTTTGAAGTACCACCTATATGGACGTTGAAGTCTGTGTTAGGAGGAGTGCCAGAGAGAATGACAGTAAACCTGTAAGGAAAATCTTTCTAGAATGACGAGGAGTGACTGAAAGCTCAGTATACAATGACCACCAGAGAATTAGTGGGTGATACAGTCTGATGATATGAAACTTAAAGCAGGAAGAGGCTATGAGTTTGGGAAGAAGAGAGGAAGAATGGTGTGGATGTTTGTGATGAAACACAAAAGAACACTTAAAACTTTTTCCACCTCCATGCCTCAGGGTCTGAGAGAGAGAGGAGAGAAAACAGTCACATCTAGAGTGGGGCTGCAAGGAAGCCCCATCACCAAGGGAGAGTTGGGTCAGTTACAGCAAGAAGGTGAAGTGTATGGTGTTGAAGATACAAGGGATTTTGCTGGCAACTGACAGTGACTTTAGAAGACACAATGAAAGGGTTTCAAAAGTTGAAGATGATGTCAGAGAAAAGGAAGTAAAAGCCACGATAGACATGAAGTTCTGAGGATTAGAGGTGACCTGGGACTCCTGGCTTCTTGTGGCATTTGTCTGAAACAGGGATAAAGAGCACCATGGGATTATTCCTGGTGGTCTCATAGCCTAGTGGCAGAGAGGCTGGGAATGTTGAGCATCCTACCAGGGACACAGAGATACAGATCCCCTCTTCACTCCTGCCAAGGGTTATGTGGAAGCTGAGGAAGCCACGGTCTTACTTCCCAGAGGGACAAGAGCTCTTAGGTTCCTTCTGGACCACCTAGGGAAGAGGATGTCATATCTCATTAATACCTACAGATGAAGTCATAGGAAGGAGGCCTCCTAAGAAAGAGAGGCCATCTAAGGACAGACATGCAGGAAGAAAGGACAGTGTGTCTGGAGCCCGTAAGAGATATTGGAGCTCTGAGGGAACTTAGGAGTGTCTGAATGTCAATGAGGAGGAAATCGGAGTTCAGAGAAGTAGAGCGAACCAACTATAAGTAGGGACCTATGTGATGTATCTTGGGAAGCTCACTTCAAAAACAATTATCCAAAAAGAAAATGATAGAGTATTGATTTATTATTTGAGAAATCTGCTAATTGCAAATAGGCAAAACTTATTTAAAAATATTTGTCATAGGGGCACCTAGGTGGCTCAGTCACTTAAGTGTCCAGTTCTTGATATCAGCTCGGGTCTTGATCTCAGGTTCGTGAGTTCAAGGCCCATGTTGGGTTCCAGGCTGGGTGTAGCTCCTACTTAAAAAGAAAAGTTTATCATAATCCACTTAAAATTTCTGTTGACAGCATTATTATTGGCAGCTGCTTCAATGGTGCCACTAATATGTTCTCATTACAGGATAGTAGTAATTGATTTTCTTGTACATTTGGCACTATAGTCACTAATTATGGGCCCTGAAGTAAAATGTTCTGTTACATGACAAATTTAAAATAATAAACTTTACTTTTTAACATTACAACATTCTCAGAGAATATTCTTTGACAGACTATTGATAAATTAAAAATCCAAGTGGATTATTTACCTAAAAGCTTTGTTTTAGCAATGTTTCAAAAAAAAATCCTAAGATTTTTAGAAATTATACTTTACCAGTATAAAAATAGTTACAGATAATATGTATTATTCTTAAATATATTTTGATTCAGTGATGTCTATGAAATTGACAAACTATTTCATAAATCTAGATTTTCTTTTAAGATTTTATTTATTTATTTGACAGAGAGAGAGATCATAAGTAAGCAGAGTGGTAGGCAGACAGAGAGAAAGAAGCAGACCCCCCTGCTGAGCAGGAGCCTGATGCTGGACTTGAGCCCCAGGACCCTGGGATTACGACCTGAGCCAAAGACAAACACTTAACCGACTGAGCCACCCAGGTGTCCCTCTTGAAGGCTCTTAACTAAATGTATTATTTCTTAGGACTTGATTTGGCTACTCTGATGATCTTAACTCTCCAATACAGGCTTTTAGATTTCTAAATTGAAACTCTGAGGATCCAAATTATTTCCATCATAACTTGTTCATACCCCAGGTATGACTCAGGAATGTGTCCTTGGCTAGATCACACCAGGTCCAGCTCTAGCCATGTGTCCACCCCGAGAGCCACCTGCCGGGAACACAAATGTCTTTCTCTGTGCTGAGGGCAAATTTGCTGGGTTCCCAGAAAAAGTTAGGGCCTTGTATAAACATATAAAGATGGAATGCCCTGGGGCACCTTTGTGGCTGAGTGGGTTAAAGCCTCTGCCTTCAGCTCAGGTCATGATCTCAGGGTCCTGGGAAGGAGCCCCACATCAGGCTCTCTGCTCCACGGGGAGCCTCCTTCCTCCTCTCTCTCTTCCTACTTGTGATCTCTGTCTGTCAAATAAATAAATAAAGTCTTTAAAAAAAAAAAAAAGATGGAATGCCCTACCAAAAAAAAATTTTTTTTGAAATGATTTTTGGAAAACACAATTGATTCTATACCTAGGATTTTTTTGAGTTATTAATAATTTACATATATGTTTATTTCTATAACTTATACATAAATGCTTATTTATAACCAGATTTATCATACCCCCCAAAATCAATCTATTTTTAAAGTGTGATAAGCAAATGGATCACTTCGCTTTTGCCACAGCTCATTCTTATCCATTGATTTGGAAACCTCATTCAAGAGAAACTTCTCTACCAAGAACTGGCCCTCTGATGCAGCAGCAAGGTGCCATTAACTATCATTTCCACCGACAGCTGAGGTTGTGGTTTTGCTCTCAGCACTTTTTCCCTTGTGTGGAGCGTAGAACAAAAGATGTTACCAATGTAGTAATGCGAGGAGTCATCCGAACCTGTGGTTACCACTACCGTGAAAATTTTCTTTCTCAGTAGGAAAGTGTCATTGGCCATTCCCAAGATGTTACACATGAACAGAAAAAAAAAGTGAATAACATTGGCTGTTAGACTTTTGTCTAGGAAATAGAACTTAATTCTTCACTTGCGGTTAAAGTCACTGGGGTGACACACACCGTTTTTTCATTAGGAGATGAGCTAAGCAGGAAGCAGTGAGCTGAAACTTGTCATCAGTGAATTTTACCTTTATGATATTCACTTTGCTTTAATAATGCAAATTAACAAACATAAAGTGAGTTTCTGTATACTTACGACGTTTGCTCCTTCTAATCTCCTCAAAATAGCACCTATTATATTAATGTGTTGCTTTAACTGTTTTTCTTTTTCCTTGAAGAGAAATCCAATCGATTTTTTTTCCTCTCCATCAATGGTGCACTGATTCTTCTGTTTTTCTATTCAGTTGGTTTCTATCCCAAAAAGACTATGAGGATGAACATTTTTGTTTCTAAAATCAGGCTCTGCCCTGGGACAGAGATAGAAAACCCAATAACAATAAGTTGTGTGGGGTTCAAATCAGGAGTCCCATAATTACATATGGTTGCACCTGCATGTCAAATAACCCTAGATCTTTCCAGACCTCCCTGAAACCAGCCTTCTCTCCAACTCCACTACCTCTTCTCTGGTCCATGTTGCCACCATCTCCCATCTGCACCACTGCACATGCTTTCCGACTGCTTCCCAAGCTTCCACTCCTACAAGGAGAGCTGAGAGAATGTCTGCAGGCCACCGTGGCTGGTCAAAACCCATGCCAGACAGGTTGTTAAGTATTCATATTGTCATCCCTGTCCACAATCCTTTTGCCTTCTAATAGCCAAAGTGATTTCTATAGCATAAATCATGGTGTTCTATTTCTCTGATTATAATGATTCTATCTGGATGACAACACCTGAAACCACTGATTTAATGTAAAACTGAGAAAAGAAACAATCAGGCATTTGTGCTTTCTGAGGGATGCGACAGGGAGTTGACAGCACCACCATCAAGCACTCTTGCCAAAAACTTGAAACTGAATCTGATTATGCCCCCACATCTAATGACCAGTTTACAGGAAATGCTGGGGAAGGTAGGCAATTAAACGTCACCATGGGGATACCCTTGGCAAAATGAAAAGGTGGGAAATTCTATAGGACAAATGAGTTGGTTTCTTCAACAAATAAATATTAGGAGAGAGCAAGAGAAGCATGTGGGTACCATTATAGATCTAGGAAATATGTCTCTCCATTTGTTTTGGATACTGATTCAAACAAACCAACTATAAAAAATACAGTGGTGAGATTTTCAATTTTCAATTTTGGGAAGATTTTCAATTTTGATGATATTACTAAAATGATGTCAATATTTCATGGGATAGTGATATTCCAGTCATGCTTTCCCCCCACCCCCACCCTCAGTCTTTTTTTTTTTTTTTTTTTGAAGATTTTATTTCTTTATTTGATGGAAAAAGAGACAGCAAGAAAGGAACACAAGCGGGGGGACTGGGAGAGGATGAAGCACACTTCCCACTGAGCAGGGAGCCCAATGTAGGGCTCAATCCCAGGACCGTGAGATCATGAGCTGAGCTGAAGATACTTAACGACTGAGCCATCCAGGTGCCCCTCAAAGTCCTTATTTCTTACGCAGACTGAAATATTTGTGTATTAAACTATGATATCTGAACTTTTCTTTAAAATAACCTGGGGTGGGAAGTAGAAAATACAGGTGAACTAACGGCCAGATGTTGAGACTTTTTTTTTTTTTAAAGATTTTATTTATTTATTTGACAGACAGAGATCACAAGTAGGCCGAGAGGCAGGCAGAGAGAGAGAGAGAGAGAGGGAAGCAGGCTTCCTGCGGAGCAGGGAGCCCGATGCGGGGCTCGATCCCAGGACCCTAAGATCATGACCCGAGCCAAAGGCAGCAGCCCAAACCACTGAGCCACCCAGGCGCCCCCAGATGTTGAGACTTTTTAAAACTGAATGCTAAGTATATTAAAATTTGTCGGCTTTTGAATTTTTTACAGTAGTCGCTCTACTTTGTTGTAACTTTCAAGATTTTATAATAAAGAGATGAAAATATTTATAGAAAGAAAACCATTCGGAGATGTCTTTTACTCTCCAAATAAAATTTAAACTCCTCAGCGTATCCTCCCAGTCCTACATGATCTAATTCCTGCCTCCTCCTCCCACCCCTTTTGTCCCATTCTTGCTGCTTATTATGCTCCGGCTGCCCTCACCCCTTTTCTGCTTCTTGAACACTCCACAGTCTTTCCCTCTTCAAAGTCCTTGCACTTGCTGATTCCTCTGCCTGGAGTCTCTCTGCCCAGCAGCTCAAGTGGCTGTCTCAGCTTTACTCTTCCAAGTCTCAGTTTAAATATCAATGTCATTTCGTTCTGGAAATCTGCCCTGAGCACCCTTTCTAGAATAATGCTCTGCATACCCACCTAGCCCAGCCAGTTATGTTTATCGTATTACCCTGCTAATTCCCTTCAGAGCGCTTATCACATTCTAAAATCATCTGTTCTCTTGTTGTTGCTGTTTGTTTGCTTGCTTGTTTATTTTCTGCTATCCCAGGAGACTGTAAGCCCCTGAGGCAGGGGTATTGTCTCTTTCACAGCGGTTCCCCAGTATTAGATAATAAGCACATAATAAACACTCAAACAAATAGTGCACTGAAAATGAACAAACAACTAGGAAAAAGAACCAATGTCAGAGACCTTGTGTTAGCTAATCAACTGAGTATCTCTTCAAGTGAAAAATCTAGACAGCCAAAAGTGGAGCTATGACCCAGATTCCCTGGATGGAAATAATGCAGTAGCACAACCTCAACGCATTCAAAGATATTCCTGGTAGTTGGCTCAGAGATGACTATTGTCTAGAGAAATCCAGAATTTCCAGAATACCAGGGTCCTCCTGTGGCCAGATCTGAGTGGTAGATGGTATCTAAATAGATAAATACTAATCCATCACTTCACCACTTCAAAAAAGATGCTATGGAAGGCAGAGAACAGCTGACCTCACATTACTTCTCTCTCCCCAAATCTCTACTCCTCTTAGAAGTGAGCGAAACTGCAGGTCTCTAAGAGATTAAGATCCTCAGATGCCTGCATTCCTCTAGTCAATTGCTGTATTAGGATAGGGAGCTACAAGAGAAAGTATCAACACATTATCATGGCAATAATTCCTGTTATGTTTATCCTTACAAATAATACTGTGTAAAATTTAAGGGAAGGTGAACCCCAACTTCTTATTGATTAATTCCCTCCAAATTGATCTTTGCTCTAAAATTGATATATCTTCTCACCTGAGATCTGGATCCCTGACTTGAGGGTGATGACAGAGTCACAGTCTTGATAAGACAATAATTCTCTGGCTTCCTGCTCTAAGAATGCCTTTTCCAAGTTCACAACTGGCTGGACAATCCTAGCACATTCATGGCAGACAGGACAACCATAGCAATGTTCACAGATGGAGCTGGAACAACAAATCAAAGTAAGAACTATCACCCAAGTCACCAAAGGATTATACATCATGGGCTAGTCTCATCAGATAAGATGAGAGTGAGTGGATATAAACTCTAACAGCTCAGTAAAGCCCTTAGATTAAATTACTACTTGACTTTCTCACTTTGTCATCTATGCCTCTTTGCTATGTCATGACTGCCAGATTAGGTGGAGTTTATTTTCCTGCACTAGTGGTGTTGGGATTGGCCACTTAACTGGATTTTGCCAATAGAACCTTAACAGATATTGTGCTAACAGAAGCTTAAAATATGCTTGTATGATTTGGCTTGTCCACTTGCGCTTCCATCACCCACCATGAGAAGGACATGCCTGTTGGTTGCAGAATTAAATGTGTGGAGTATATCTTAATCTAGACCAGCTAGCTGACCCAAAGGCCTATGAACAAGACACTGTTTTAAGACATGGAGATTTGGGCATTGTATTATAACATTATCACAAGACAATCCTCACATGGAACTTAAGCTCAGTGAGCTTATTCCATCTTCTTTATCAGTGAACTTGTCATTGTTATTTGCATAAATGAGGAAGGTTTCAGCCATGCCAGCAGACCATGGTGTGATGAACCAGGGCTCAGTCAATGAAAATTCCCCAATTATCCAAGTATAACTAAGGCAGGCTATGAAACTCTGTCCAGAGAAACTTGTGTCCTTTTTCCTTTGGGAGTTACTCTTATTTTCACATGAGGGAAGGGTATGGAAAATTAACCTATCCTATCCATGATTCACCTGATCGAGAATTTATTTTGGTCACTGGTATTCCAATAACTTCAAAGTAATATTGCATTAAATTTCTCTTAAGAACAGTATGGTGAGTTGGTACTTTGTATCCAAGTCAAATTTGACTACTGCTCAGACTGCAAGCCATTTGTGCCATCCACATTCTTCAGTACTCATTCAGCACAAGCCCTTCCACATGGAGGCAAGTCATTGCTACTTACTCTTACGTCGCAGATTACTTCTTAGATGCTGTTTCCAAACTGTTAGTTTTTATTGTAGATAATGTTATTGGCCCCAATTCTTCATCCTATCTTTCATCAGCACCCTTTGTCATGGAACTTTACCGTTCTTCCTACTAAAGGAGAAGAAATACTGTCCTGTCCCTTGTCTTAAGCTATGTCATCTAGCTAAATCAAACCTTGGTCAATGGACCCCAGATGCCTTGTAGACTTGAGATCCAAATGAGTGTTGGGGTGCCTGGGTGGCTCAGTGGGTTAAAGCTTCTGCCTTTGGCTCAGGTCATGATCTCAGGGTCTTGGGATCGAGCCCCGCATTGGGCTCTCTGCTCAGCTGGGAGCCTGCTTCCCCCTCTCTCTGCCTACTTGTGATCTCTGTCAAATAAATAAATAAAATCTTAAAAAAAAAAAAAAAAGATCCAAATGAGTGTTTATGTATGATGGTGAAATTTGGTGGATGTTTGCTACACAGGATTTTGTGACATAAAAAACTGATACACATCCTTACCTGCTATTTTTAGGGAAAATAAATCCTTTTGGGCTTATGTCATTTATCTATGCCACTGTTTATACCTACTTATTGATAAGATCTTTTTATATATTAAAGATATTAAATCTTTGCCATAATTTCTAAAAGAATCTTTCCCCAATATGGTTTATCTTTTAAATATGCTAAAGGAGCACTGGGTGTTGTGAAAAAAATAATGATACTGTTATGCTGAAAATAAATAAATGAAAAAAAATATAAACAAATATGCTAAAGGAGTTTTTTGAGTACAATTTTTAAAATTTGATTTAATAAAACCCACTGATCATTCTTTATCATATTACCTATCTTTGTGTTTATAAAATTGGTCGATCAACCTCAGATCAGTTAATTATCTCCATTTTGACTGGAACATACTTATTTTTTTTAAAGATTTACTTATTTATTTATTTGACAGACAGAGAGAGAGAGAGATCACAAACAGTCTGAAAGGCAGGCAGAGAGAGAAGGGAAAGCAGCCTCCCCGCTGAGCAGAGAGCCCAATGCGGGGCTCTATCCCAGGACCCTGAGATCATGACCCAAGCCGAAGGTCTAGGTTTAACCTACTGAGCCACATAGGTGCCCCTGGAACATAATTATTGACATACTCAGGTACTTTATATAAATTTGGCAAGTTACCTGCAGTTATGCCGTTGTATATTGTTACCACTCCTAGAAAGGCAAAGAAGTTCTTCTTTTGGAATATCTATATTTCTTAGGTCTTGTATTTGAGGACACAGCAGTATAATCCATAAGTCACATTTTATCCAGCTAAGGTATTAGTAAAATCTAAGATTAGGTATAAGGAATTTTGAATTAGAAGTCCTGAGAACAAATAAAAAGTATTTAATTATTTGTGAAGTTACACGAATTTCCCTTCTGGTTCATTAGGTTTCTGTTTTGGCCTTTCTAGTGACACAGCTTTTTAAAGGACAAAGGTCTTGTCTAGAAACTTAATATTTTGATCTACTTTTTTCTGATCAAAGTGAGGTTGCAAATGCTTAGCGAAGGGATGAAGAGCATGGACCTGAAGCTAGAATGGCAAGATGTCAGTAACAGCTCCTGGCCAGCCACTCTGTGACCTTGTGTATTTTACTTATACTCTCTGTGTGTCAGTTTCTTCATCTATAAAGTGAGTACAATAACAGTATTATTATGTAGATTATATAAATGGATATTTACAATGTGTTTAAAATAGTGCCTGGCCCCTAGGATGCTCCATGGAAGGATTTTTACCAATTAACTAATTAATTAATTAATTAAAAATTCAGAATAGAAATATTAAAGAATAAGAAACATGTTGCACAGAGAGGAAACAGAGTGCACAGGCTCCCGGGGCTAATGCTTTCACACATTAATAGAGGTGTGCCGGTCATTTTCAAGTCACATCCATTCCTATGGGCTGATGCCCAAGTTCTTTATTTCAAGTCTGACCCTTGCAAATGTTCCTGACAAGAGGGAATTGAGAATCTAAGAGACTAAAGCCAAGGACATTTCAGGAAAGGAGTGCTGCAAGATGAGGTTGAATGGATGGTAAGGGCTAGCTGTGGGACCCTTCAGCCTTCAAAAGTTGTCTCCTGGGACATATGTAGCCCAGGATCCATGACTGCCTGGGCCCCAGTACCTAACCAAAAAATAGTTGTAAGCAGCCAGCAGGCCTTAGAAACTGGTCCCAGCACTTGGATATTGGTAGAAGATCATCACTGTAAAAGAGAGCACAATAATATGGAAATAGGGATAACAAAAAAATCTCTAAGAATAATTTAAAATCCCCTAAATTGTATCTGGGCCCATAGATCTCATGTCTGTGAGGGTTAAAATCTAAACTGTAGAATTAGGAAAATTTGGGTTGCAAGTAACAAACTATTCTATTCAAATAGACCTAAAACAATGGAAGGTATTAATTATAACAGTTGACTAAAACATAGGGCAGGTTTGGGACATCATTTAATTTAGAAGCCAGCTCCATTTCTTTGTGATTCTCTAAACTTTGGCCTCCTTATACTGGCTTCATTCTTAGGCTAATTTTCTTCTTGGTAATGAGATGCCTAGAATAGTCACTGGTGTTACAATTTTGATCAGTCACACCAGGAAGTGATACTATTCCTCCTTTCGGTTATTTATCAAAATTTATGAGCTTCAGAATGATTGGACTCACTCTGAATGAATCTTCATAGCCAGTTTAAATCCACTAGTCCTATGTTGATTGGACCATTCACTGTGGCAAAGATTTAGTCCAACGTTTATCTTTATCTTTCCCCACTCCCCATCCTCCTTCCTTGCTTTATTTTTACTCTATAGGTCTCATCATTCAACTTGTTATATACTTGTGCTTATTTGTTGTGTATTTCCCATTAAAGGAATATAAGCCCCATGATGGTAGAGACTTTATTTTGTTCCTTGTGCCTAGAACCGTGTCTGGCACAAATAACTATCTGTTGGATGGGTGGATAGATGGATAGGTAGATGATGGATAGATGGGTGGATGTTTGTAGAATTGTGTAGTGAATGGTTATTGAAGAAGTAGAGGACAGTCATAGATTGTTCTTGCAGGAAAATTAGCTATAAGTGGAAAAAGAATGATAGGGCTGTGGCTTGAGGTTGACAGTAAGCATGTAGCAAGGTTTCTTTTCAGATGAAGAGAGTTTTCTACATAATCATATGCCGAGGAAAGAGATCCAGAAAGAGAGTTTGAAGTGTGAACTGCACATGATTTTCCTAATGTCAAGTAATTGGAAAAATAAATTGACTTCTACCTCTCATTTAAGAAACAAAGCAAACCAGTTTTAACCCTTCTCTTCTTTTGTTTGAGTGACATCTAGAGTTAGAACAGAAGTACTAAATCTTTTCCAGTTCGGCTTCATCTCAAGATTATCATTTGTGTGGATCAGTGTTTCTCAAATTATTTTCTATGAAACAAAGACACAAACTGTTACTGAGTGATAGAGCTAACACATTCTTGGATCAAACCACTTCTGGAAAGAGGTGAAACAAAGTTAAGGAGTTGTTTTAATGTAGAACCCCTCCAAGCCTTTAAAATTTCATTGTAAGATATAATTCCCCAGATAGAAAACATAGTTTATATCATTTTCCCAAACTTGCTAAATAAGAAAACACTTTTGTAAGTTAAAAAAAGTATACATTAACATGTGGAAGAAATGCTAATATTCCATGGAACAAAGAGAAATACTGGCATCTGTCACATTTGCTCTTTTCTTGGTAGCAAGGAACACATTTTTTTGTGATTAACACTGTAAAGGATCTGTACTATTATGGTGGCCACATATTCTTGATTTGGTGTCAGCTTCAGTTACTTGGTCCCATTGTCCCTCTAAGCATTTTAGAACTTTCCAGAATTTGTTTCCCAATTTTTGATTCAGAAAACACATTCATTACATACATAGAAAAATAGTTTGGTCAATCAAGGCAATACAGTTTTCGAAACTGCTTTTGCTGTTTATTACAATTCATCAGATAGCTAACACACTTACCTGAGAGAAACTAATTTACAAAAGGCAGCTCAGAGAAGTGTAAAATCTTATGAGTCTATTTCATAAAAATATATGATTTGGGGGCACCTGGGTGGCTCAGTGGATTAAAGCCTCTGCCTTTGGATCAGGTCATGATCCCAGGGTCCTGGGATCGAGCCCAGCATCGGGCTCTCTGCTCAACAGGAAGCCTGCTTCCCCCCACCCACTGCCTGCCTCCCTGCCTACTTGTGATCTCTGTCTGTCAAATAATAAATAAAATCTTTAAAAAATATATATGATCTTACTGAAAATATTAAAGCTTCTGTTTCTATATCCACAAAAACACAAAATCAATAATACCTTTGCTGTCTACTTGTCATTGGGAGGATCCTTCAAGTCTATGCAAAAATGGTAGTTCATTAATGAGCCTTTTCCTGACCATACTCTTTAAAAAGAATGAAATTCCTCCCTCTGCCTCCATCCTTGATCCCTTTCCCACCTTGACTGTTCTTAAAGATTATCATCATCTGACATACTCTATTTTTACTTTTTTTCTTATAGAAAGGATATTTAACACGAGATTTATTCTCAACAAATGTTGCACTTGATCTTAGCCAAAAGGCCGAGAAGCGATTTTTTCCTCAACAAATGTTGAAGTGTACAATATAGTATTGTAAACCATAGGCACAATGTTATATAGCAGATCTCTAGAATTCATTCATCTTGTATAACCGAAACTATACACTCAGGACAGCAACTTCCCATTTTCACCCTGCCTTCAGCCCCTGGAAACCACCATTCTACTTCCTGCTACTATTTTAGCTGTCTCATACAGTAGAATCATGCAGTATTTTTCCTTCTGTGACTGGATTATTTAACTCAGCATAATGTCCTCCAAATTCATCCATGTTGTTGCATATGGCAGGATTTTCTTCTATTTCATGGCTGAATAATGTTCCAGTGTATGGATATACCACATTTTCCTTAACAATTCATCTGTAACAAACATTTAGATTGTTTCCATACCTTGGCTACTGTGAACAATGCAGCAATGAACACAGGAGTGCTATCTCTTTGAGATCCTGATTTAAGTTCTTTTGGACATATAACCAGAAATGGGAATACTGCATCATATGGTTATCAGATTTATAATTTTCTGAGGAGCTTCCATACTAGTTTCTATAGCAGCTACACATTTTGCATTCCTACCAACAGGATACAAATCTTCCAATTTCTCCACATCCTCCCCAAGCCATCCTCACAGGTGTGGGGTGATATTTGATTTTGGTTTGGATTTGCATTTTCCTGATGATTGCTGATACTGAGCACCTTTTCATGTACTTACTGGCCATGTAAGTACATGAAAAATTTTTAAATTTTTCAAGTGGATTATTTGGTTTTTTGCTGTTGAGTTGTGTGAATTCTTCATATATTTTGGATATTAACCCTTTAACGCATGTTTTTTGCAAATATTTTCTCCCGTTTTATAAGTTTCCTCTATATTTACTTCTTTGTTTGTTGTTTGTATCCCCCCAATTAGAATGGTATTTTCACCTGTTTAACTTGTAAAACAGATAATGACATATAAAAAATTAAACAAATCAATGTTTGTTGGAATAAAAAAAAAGCAATGTAGTCATATTTATGTAAACCCTTGGAGTGTAATATTAGAATAAATCAGCAGAATTGGAAATAATATCAATAAAATCATGTACATATGGAAGTTCAATATATTTATAGCCAATTGTTGATAACATCAGGAAATTAACTGATAGAGAATAGTCACTGTGGGCTAATGTAGCCACAGAAGAATTTGTAGAATTTGGCTAAAAATGGAAGGGTCAAAGGGCATGGCAGGTAGACAAAGTAGCATATACAAGATCTTAAAAGGAGAAAAAGCTTGCCTTATATGGGGGGCTTTTTTGAAAAATGGACCAATCTAAGGGAAGCATACATGTCAAGGAATGGGGGGTAATGAATTTGTAAACTCATTCAATCACCTATTCAACAAATGCTCATTGAGTTCCTACTGCTTGCTGAACTTAACATTAGGCCTGGTGAGAGGAGAGGGCCTGGTGATGGACTCTGAATGTCAGGCTAACAATCTGGAAAATGTTCCTACTATGTCATTGGATATTTTTAGGATAAACAAAATACTATACTCAGAGTGCTCTGTAAGCCACTCTATCCCATGGTGATATACACCTGTATGGTCACCTTACTGCAGATTGATTAGGTAAAAGCCTCATGTTAGACCTTACATCTAAGCAGGTGGTCACGCACAATATACTTCTGAAGATCACCCATTGTGTCAGAATTTAGAAAGCATCATTGTGGGGAAAGTAGAGAAGCTATAAAATAGATTAGGTACCATCAATAAACAGACCTGTTTTGTACTTTAAGAACAGAAACTGCTAGAAATAAGTGACAGTCTTTCCCAGATTAGACACAGACTACCCCCTACAAAAAAAAAAAAAAAAAAAAAAAAAAAATCTGTTCTGAAACTAACTAAACATCCTTCTGCTACTTCATTTGGAACCACAAGCTACTTAAGGAAATAGATAGCTGTCTAGAAGATCCACCATCTACTCAAAAAATACAGACAAAGCAAACCTATAGCATGTTGCTATGTTCTTCAGCACACTCTTCTGCCCAAATGGACCAGTTTAAGAGCAAGAATCATTTTCCACAAAACGTCTTTTATTATGAGGCTTATTACTTTTATCCTCAGAGATCGTGTCTCTTTTCATTCTGATGAACTTGTCGATATCTTTGACCCATGTAACAAATAATGCCTCATTCATTCATTCCTATAACTTTCTGAGCCCCTACTATGTTCTAGGCTCTCATTATATATTGGCAGTATGAAGACCAATACGACATAATCCCTTCTTTAAAAATTTTTTTTTCTGGGGGGCTTTTGTTGTTGTTGTTGTTGTTGTCTATAATCTCTGCTCTTGCTGAGTTCTTGGTTGGGTAAGAGATCTGGACAAGGAGTCAAAAGTCACAGTATGGTGTGTTAAGTGGCACAGCGTAAGTATTGTGGCAGCAAGAAGAATCCAGAGGAGGAATCTAACTAGGCTAGGAATAGAGGTAAAAATAAGATAGGAGCCAACAAGGAGTAGATAGGAAGAGTCCTAAACTCTCTGGACAAGATCTCTGCTCTTGTGAAGATAGTAAGGAATGAATCTAGACAGAAGGGACCCTTGAGCTGAGACCTGAATGAAAGGTCAGCTGTGCAGATACCTGGAGAATAGTACTCCAGGGGGAGGAGGGAATAAGAAGGGTCCCAGACAGTGACCTTGAATGCTTCAGAAACAGGTTATCTAGAGGTGAGGTCAGTGAGAAAGGCCAGGTAATTCATGCAGGACCTTCCAGGCCAAATAATACAATTTGTTCCCAATGTTAAGGAAGCCACTGAAAGGTACCATCCAGGAAGTCATATGTTTTGGCTTATGCTTTTTAAGTTCTCTCTGAAAGCTGTGACAAGGCTGCATTTGGGGGCAGGAGGTGATTGGAGACCATACCAGTCAGATGGGGGGCTTCTGCATGGATGCCAGTGACATGGGCCAGGGTATACTACTGGGGTATATGGGGTATGTTAGGGAAGGAGAACTAAAAGGAAATGCTGATGAATTTGGTTTGGGGTATGAGAAAAGAAAGAGAAGTCAAGGATAACCCTAGATGGTAAGCTTTAACAATTGAGAGGGTGACGATTTATCATATAGAAATAAGAACTCATGCTTTACAGTTTTTATTAAGTACCAGTCATGGCTCTAACCACATTACATACATTACCTCATTTAATCCTCATGAACCACACTAAAAATAGATTCTAAATCCATCATCACTACTGTACAGATGAAAGAAGGGAGGGTTAGAGAGATGAAGCTCGCTCTGTCTTTAAATTCCAGCCAATATTTGAATGCAGGTTTCACTGACTGAGGAGTCTGTGTGCCTAACCATGATGTTATTTTACCTGGTATTTCCAAGTTGCAGAAGACTAAAGGATGAACTGATTTTAGAAGAGGAAATAAAATTTTCACTTTTGACATTCTGATGCGATGCCTTATATGGAAATGTCAAGTATACTCCTGGATGTGTGAGTATGGAATTCAGGGGAAAGGTCAGTCTGGAGTCATCAATAGAGTCAACTGCACACAGTATTTCAAGCCTTGGGGTAGAATTGGCTGTATCTCATAGCAATCTCTCACAAGGATTAGCACAGTCCCAAAGCCAAGCCCTGGGGTCCTCTAATTTGTGATTTTCACATAGCAACTAACTTAAGGGCCTGAGAAGCAGTATCCAAGTAAGGTAGAAAGAACCCCAGGGGGTTGTGGATTTCCAAAATCTAGGTGATTAAAGTATTAGCTTGATTCTCAGCCAGGCTCTGTCCTCATTGTGGTAACATGGCTACAGTAGTTCAGCCCATATCTTTTCAAACTTACGGCTCATAGAGAAAAGAGAGACTCTCCCTCCATTCCCACACTGCTCCCCCATGTCCGGGTAGAGAATCCTAGAATTCACTCTGACTGGACCTTCTTGGATCATGGGCTCATTCCAGAATTCTGTATCAATCACTGTAACTAAGGAGCCCTAATATAGAAATGAAAAGCTGGGACTCCACCATCCACTATAGCTTGTACTTGACATTCTCACCAGAGTTTCCAAATCACCATGGCTAGAAGGTTCTTCAGGGACCTGATTTCTACAAAGAGAATGCCTTCTCATCAGTAGCAAAGAGTCAAAAGATTATCTTACTCTGCCAAGGCTGCTGGCAGTCATGGCTGTCCATATCTAAGCCCCAAATCTGCCTTCTCAGTCTAAGCTACTCTAAGCTTGATCTGAATGGGGCAGGACTTGATCACACATGTTACGGGTAAATGGAAAATCAAAAATCACCAGAGCCTCATTTCAGATTAACTGTTTTGGAAAGACTTCTGTTTAAAAGAAATGCAACCACAAGGTTGGGAAGCCATTTCACCCACTCTCTTGCTATCTTGTCATAGAGGGTAAGGTTAGGAACCAGCCACGGTTAGGATTTCCAGAATTCTTGACAACAGGACTCATTTGGCTCTTTGCCCTTATCTTTGAATACACCATTCACTTACCCGTTGATTCATTCAACAGCAATTTATTGAGTTCCTACTTGGGTATGGCACTGGTTAGGTACAGGAGACACAATAGTAAAAAAAATCATACAAAATTCCTTCCATCTTGAAACTTAAATTCTAGTAGAAGGAGACAGGCAACACTAAATAGAAATAATATGGTAATCATTTGTATAGTATGTTAATGGTGATACAAGCTATGGAGAGGGAGGAAAAAGAATGTGGAGTGCCATGGTAGGAGGTATGCAATTTTAAAGAGGATGGCCACTTCTCTTAGACACTTTTTTCTTTGCCAGCTACCTTTATTTGTGAAGAATTTTTCCAACCAGTGATGCATGAAGGCATTTGATGCAAGGGGAGAGGTGGGGTTTCAAAGGACATCAATGTACCATCCCTGGTCTTCAAAGGTTGCTAGAATTATATAGATCAGAGTTCATTCTTAAGAAAGTGGAACAAACATGATTCATCCTAAATCACCTGGGATATGGGTCGTCTAGTTTTGAAGGGTGGGGAGCAGAAGGAGTTGGAGGAAGCTTTGGATAGGAGCTGAATAGGCAAGTGGGTTCTCCTTCCCCCTAGAGAATGCTCAGTCCCCATCTCTACTTGCCACAGCATATGCAAACATCTGAGTTTAGAGCAGCATTTCTCCCTCTCCCTGGAACACTCAGAGCAGCAGGCAGCTGTGGTGTAGTAACCCCCCCTCCCATCTCACCTTGGGGGTGACGGGGAAAAAAACCACTGCTCAGCAATGTCTTGCTGAACAGAGTGGACTTCGGATGGGTAAAGAGAAAGCACAATGTATTTTCCAGGGCATGCTTCTCTCTATTAAACTATTTGAAATGTTAAAACCAATTGCAATGTACTGTTTTAGTTAGACCTGGATAAGATTTCAGACTTATTAAATAAATGGCCCACAGGATGTTTTCGGGTATGTATCTCAGAAAAAGTGTAAATGGAGTACACATATGAAAAGATGATCAATCTGACAAGTTGTCACGGAAAGGAAAGCTATGAAAATGTGATGCTGTTTCAACCATCAGTCAGGCAAAAATGGAAAAATACTGATAGTAGCCAGTGCTAGCAAGAATTTGGGGGAAATTAACAATATAAGAATTATAAGAAATTATTTGGTCATATTTATCATACCTTGTGACCCTGTAATCCTGCTTCTAGAAAGCATTCCTATAAAAATAAAAACAGGATATACATACAAGAATGCTCATTACAGCCTTCTATGTATGGATAAAAACCAAAACAGCAAACTGGAATGGTTGAGTAAATTATCCTGTACTCATTCTATGGAATATTTTATAACTATTAAAATGAATATCTTTCCGAATTTTATATATATTTATCTGTCCCCCTGAGTGGTTGAGTGGAAAAAAGTTGAAGGGTACAAATAAATAATGGGATACTATTTCTGATTCTAAAAAAAGGAAAGATATAAGTGTATAGATATTTTTCATTGTTGTTATTGACGAAAATAGAAAAATATGGCAAAAGCTAGCAAACCAACATCATTGGCTCACTGGGAAGGTGGAGGTAGAGAGGCAGAGAGAGATGATGATTTTCTTTATATGCCTTGTTAGATATTATTTCAATTCTACAACAACATACATTATTTTTATAATTTTTTAAAATGTTATAAAGTATAAAAAAGAAAAGTGAGGGAATGAGTGCGAGAAAACATGGCCCAAGAACCCAACAGGGATTCATTTAGAACAGTTGGGAACACATTTGGAAGAGAATTAGTCTCAAGTATTGAAAGCATCCAAAAGCATGCCGCTGGAAAACAGGTGGGGAAATGTGAAGCCATGTTGCCCAGAAAAGAGATTACGTGGGAAGAGATGATGAAGCTGAAGTGAAAACAAGAGGAAATGATTGCTGCTCGCAAGTGTTTCATATGTGGGTGTTTCACTAATGTCCATTTCCTCCCCCTCTCTCACAGGACAGGACCTTTGATTTTTAGGTGGCTGCATTTTCCACCTCCCTTAGAGCTGGGTGTGACTATGTAACTAAATTGTGGACCTCGTCTGTGCACACAGATGGTGCATGTTAACATCCAGGCTGAACCTTTAAAAGGAACGGGCAGAGCCTCCTCTTCCCCAACATACCTCCTAACTAGGGTTCCTGGGTAGCACAATTGGGTAAGTGTTTGCCTTCGGCTCAGGTCATGATCTCAGAGTCCTTGGATCAAGTCCCCACATCAAGCTCTCTGCTCAGCAGAGAGTCTGCTTCTCCCTCTCCATCTGTGCTCTTACACTCTCCCTCTGTGGATGTGCGCGCTCTCTCTCAAATAAATAATAAAATCTCTTAAAAAACCTTCCTAACTAATCCACCTGTCCCATAAAAGATGGGACAGAAGTACTTGAAACCTCAAATCTGGGGACTAGGAAAAATAGAAGGACATTTTCAAGAGGATTTAAACACATTTCTAAAAGGCAGGATTATTTCAAGATAGGGCAGAAGTAATTTGTCTCTCTTAAGTGCAAGTGCTCAAGCACGTGCTAGATGAGAAGCGTATAAAGAAGGTTCTTGTATAAGATGCAAGACTGGACAATGTGGTTTGATTGATCCTTTCAAATAATGAGATTCTACACTCCTATGAAGTCCAAATTTCAAAGCATTTCTGTGTTCGGCCAAAAAGCAATGAACTTCTGTTTATTACAGTGCATTTTTCTGAGTCCTCATTTACTACAAATCAGTAAAAAATGTAAAACCCAGAGTCATCCTAGACTACTTCGTCAGTGCCGATCCCCCCTCAACCAGTGATCTCCAGGTTCTATACATTTTACCTGCTAAATATCTCCCAAATCCATTCCCTCTCTTCAGCCTCGCTGTCATTGTTTTTTTTTTTTCTCCAGTATTTCATTCCAAAAATATTTCCAGAATGACTGTTCCATGACAAGCAGCATGTTAAACACTGAGGACACCACACTGAATAAGACTCAGTCTGTGCCTTCAGAAAAAGAAATAAGCAAGCAAACAAAAAATTTGATCCGATGTGCTAAATGCTATTCTGAAAGGGAATGGGGGCTTGGAGAAGGGAATCAAGCAAGGAAAGCTTCCTGGAAGAGGTGACACCTGAGTTGAGTCTCAAAGGATAAATCACCTCAGACTTCACCTCAGTGCAGCGTGGTCCTTCCCTCTACCCCCACTGCACTTCGTATATTCCTCTGTTTTGCTTGTATTTCATTATGTGATTATCCCCCTACCTATCTCCTTTCCTAGGTCCTAACTTGCCAGAGAAACTGGGTTTCCTTTGTCCTTATTACCTCAGCCGTGACCGTGTGGCAAGCAGTTAGTATACAATCAGCAGTCATAGAATTGACTGGTTTTCATTGTAAGTAACTCACAGCCCCGGTGAAGGACTCCATTCTTACGAGTTCCTCTGATGTTAGTAATTCACAGCACATTCCACGTCTGCTTTTGAGATGTTCTGCTCAGCCCGACTGAGCTTTCGCTTTTTGTTGCCACCACGTGTATAACACATCTGAGCGCTCCAGAAGCCTCCCTGTGAGGAAGGACAGGGGCTTTCCTCCCTGGGAAGCTGCATCCCCCGGGGCATCCATCCGCCAGGGCTCCCCCGGCTGACGCCGCTCTCCCAGACGCTGCCGAAGGAAGGACCGGCGCCATACTGCTATCCCGGCATCCTCTGCGGAGAGCCCAGTCAGAAGCCCCGCGGAATGACTGACGGACGGGGTGAGTGTGCTTTCGTGCCTCTATGTCTGGAAACAATGACAGGAACTCTGAAACCAGTTTGAAACCTGAACGTCGTGGCTTGACTTTTTCTACACTGGTATCTGTGGGCAGGTTAAAATGATCAGGTTCTAATTTCTAAGTTGGACCAGAATGAGGCAGTGGAAATTCATTATAATGCAGTGTTTCCCAATGTGTAAGACACATTCCGCCTGGGGTTTGCAAGATGATTCTACATGGTATGCAAATGAACATATATTAGTTAAGAGTGTATCTGTTTAAGGGGCGCCTGGGTGGCTCAGTCGGTTAACCGTCTGGCTTTCTTTTGGGTCATGACCCCAGAGTCCTGGGATTGGGCCCCCAAACGGGGCTCCCTGCTCATTGGGGAGTGGGCTTCTCCCTCTGTCTCTCCCCACCCCGTACCCTGCTTACACTCACTCTGTCTCTCAAATAAATAAATAAATAAATAAATAATGTTTAAAAAATGTATCTGTTCAAGTTAAGAGTCATATATTTATTTGCAGTTACCTTTTTTTACTGGGGGCAAGTAAAATAGTAAGTTGATTTAAATCCATTGTTATGCAAATAATAATATAGGCACTCTTAGAGGACTCCGGTCAAGAAGCACTGTTACATTACATTCCTCAAGATTCATACCAACCAGGGGCGCCTGGGTGGCTCAGTGGGTTAAGCCGCTGCCTTCGGCTCAGGTCATGATCTCAGGTTCCTGGGATCGAGTCCCGCATCGGGCTCTCTGCTTGGCAGGGGGCCTGCTTCCCTCTCTCTCTATCTGACTGCCTCTGTCTACTTGTGTTCTCTGTCTGTCAAATAAATAAATAAAATCTTTAAAAAAAAAAAAAAAAAGATTCATACCAACCAGTAAAAATTATAGTAGGAGATATGCCAGAGCCAGAAGAAATCTTGGAGACTATCTAATTCAATTCGATATTTTACTCACTGAATATTCATTCAGCAAATATTTATTGGGCACTTACTATGTGTTAGGGTCTGAGTAGAGGTGCAATGAATCAGAGAAAGAGAATCTAATGAGAGAAACAGATATACAGAGGAATTATAATTACGATAGGTTCTGTGAAGAAGTAAAGCATGTATGAAACCATTAACTTCTGAATAATGTTTGAATGAAATCTTAAAGGATCAGAAGAAATTAACCAGGCCAACTGGGGTTTGGGAACGGTACTGGAGGCAGGAGGTGGGAAGAGACGCAAGAAGGTGTGTGAGACCTAGAGGAGGGAGTGGAACTGGAGTAAAGGACAATCTTAATCCCTCATTATGCAGACACCAGTACAGATCACCTGTGGTAGTTAATTTCAATCGGGACCGATCCAGAAATGGAGGTCCAAGAAGTGAAGTGACCTGACATTGGCCATACATCCTAACAGCAGTGGGACCGAGGCCTCAATCTATTCTCTCCTGGGTCCATACATTTACCACATGCTTAGTTAGAGTCCTGTATTTGGGCCCTGTTCTGGGCACTGGGAATCCTCCAGGGAACAAAACAGACAACATCCTGCCCCACAGAACCTATATTCTCATATGGTGGAGATAGCCAATAAACAAGTCAATAGAAGCATGTTAGTGGGAGAGAAGTGGTTTAGATCAGTGATGAGGGGAGAGAGGATGGCTAGGGAGGGGGTTGATACTTTGTATGGGTGACCATCTGGTGCTGTGGGCAGAGGTCTGCAAGAAGTTGGGACTAGTTGCGTCTCTTAACCTCAATGAGGGCTCTACCCACCACTCTATGCTGCTCACTGGTATCCCAGGCTTCTTCTGTTCTACCCCGTGCTAAGAGCAGATGCAACTCCTTTAGCTCTAATCATATGCTGGCATATACATTTTCAAAAGAAATGTAGTCTCCCAGGCTATATCCGGGATGTAGGATGATCCAGGAAGGATCTATTGGAAGAAATCTCCACCTATAAATGTTAAATGGTTTTAGGGTTCACAGAGCATCGTGTGGGAATTTGGGGGTGTATGGCCATTTCCCAAAATGTAACCATCTCTGGTTCTGACAGAGTCCAGAATAAGACCTGTAAACTCAAGAGAATTCTTCATCTAGAGCCCAGTGACCCCACCAAATACTTTTTTCTCACTATGCAGAAGGACACCAACTTCTCTGTTCTTAGCTGCCTTTTCAGAATGCCAGTCTTAGTCAAACACACCAAAACCACATTTTTTCCCTTGGCATTTAAAAAGTCTGGGAATAGGCACCAACATATGGATATTGGTTTCTTACTGGATAATGACCTTCACATTCCTGGAGTGCTTCTGACTGAGTTTAGCAGGCTTTTTTTCTGGGAAGTAGACAAAAACATTGAATTCATTTGCCAGAAATATTTGGGGGCACAAGTGAATTTTATTTTATTTTTCCTAAGGACCATCAAATGAATATTTCACAACCCCTCTCATGTCTGAAGTCCCTAAGTATGGCGGCAGCATAGGAATGGTGTGTAACGAAGACTCGAGACTCGGGCTCTGTGAAAGTGCGGCACAGTTAGACTGAACCGTGAAGGTGCCTCTAGAAGACAAGGTGCCCTAAAAGGGGGACAGTGGGTACACCACATCCTCTCAAGTCCATGGCAAAGCCAGGGTATATATTCCTGTCCCCAGGGTCCTAGCTCTTCCAAGTGTTCCCCAAGAAATTAAGGTGTTCAGGGGTGCTTGGGTAAATCAGTTGATTAAGCATCTGATTCTGGATTTTGGCTCAGGTCATGATCTCAGTGTTGTGAGATCAAGCCCTGCATTTGGCTCTGTTGGGGAATGTGCTCTCTCTCCCCCTCTGTCCCTCCTCCTCCTCACACATGTGTGCATGCGTGCTCTCTCTCTCTCAAATAAATAAAAAATCTTTAGAAAAAAAGGGAAGTAAGGTGCCCAAAACAGAACTATAACTAAATACAGAGAACAAACTGATGGTTGCCAGAGGAGAGGGGTTGAGGATTGGGAAAATGGGTGAAGGGGAGTGGGTTATGAAATGAATAAGTCCTGGGAATGAAAGGCACAGCAAAGGGAATATGATCAAATGTATTATAATTGCATTGTGTGGTGACACAGATGGTAGCTACAATTGTGATGAGCATAGCACAACGTATAAGCTTCTCAAAACACCTGAAACTAACATAACATTGTGTGTCAAGTATACTTCAATATAAATAAATAAACAAACAAACAAAGTAGGCCTCCCATTACTGTTGGCCTAAGGCTGCACTGGGAAGCCCTAGGTCAATAGTGTGAGATGCAGACAGGGTCCTCCATCTCCCCCTCACCATTCCCCTCTGCTCTCCACTGTGGATTGGTCTGATAAGGGAGTCCCCAGTAGAGATAAAATATGGGACCACAGGGGGTTGATGGGGAAGGTGGAGAGAACAAGGAGCAGGAAACAAAGAAGTAATTTTGGAATATGAGATAATCCAAGAGAGCATAGTCCCTAGTGAATAGAATAATCACCTTATGATTGAAAAGAAGAACTGGTTGGTGGGAAAGCAATAAAGAAGAAGAGCCAGTGGTGCCTGGGAGGCTCAGTCAGTTATGGTTCTGCCTTCGGCTCAGGCCATGATCCCAGAGTCCTGGGATCACGTCCTGAATCCAGCTCCCTGCTCAGCAGGGAGTCTGCTTCTCCCTCTACCCTCCCCCTGACTTGTGATCTCTCTCTCTCTCTCAATGCTCTCTCTCAAATAAATAAATCTTCTAAAAAAATTTTTTTTAATTAAAAACATTTTAATTTAGTTTAAAAAAAAGAAGAGGTGCCAAAATCCACACAGGCCTGGAGGAAGCCGTGACTAATGTTATCACAAAACACCGAATCAACACAAGACAATTGTCTTGTCTGCATGCTGTAGAGGCACGAGGAATGCTTTGTGGAAGCCAACTGGCCATCCCATACACTGCTGTCTGCAACAGCCCTTGCCAAGCACACCATCGCTGAGAGGCCAAGTCCACGTAAAGCAAAAACAAAGCTCAGGCCGTTTTATTCATTTAACTGAAGAGCTAGCTGAGCAAAGAAGGCTTTTAAGTACCGATAGGTTTCCTGTGGAGGAATCTGAACTGCACTGAGGCTTTTAGTTGACCCCTATCGACTTTCCTAACTGCCCAGCACCTGGAAAGAGCATTATCAAGCTCCAACATCATCTCAGCTTGGATACTTGTGGTCTTTGAGGCTTGAGTTATCTGTCAAAGCCCTCCCTGGTGAACGTTTCCAGGCAGTTTGTTTACATGCCTGTCCTACGTGATCTGATCTGGTTGTCACCCGTTGTACTCCATGAAGTTCCAGCATGCTCTCATAGAAAGGACATCCAGGAGAAAGAAACACAGTGTATTTAATTAAAATAAAAATCTGTTAAAAGCTAAGTTCATACCAGGCATAATTGATAACCATCAAACCCTTCAGTAGGTAATAATCATGCACATAGCATCTATGTAAGTCACAATAACATTAGATTGTATCCCAGAAAGCTGTCATTTTTTCCTCCACAAATATTACGTGAATTAATTCTGATGATACAGCTTTAAATTAAGTTTATACAATGTATTTGGGAATAACAAAACATGTTCAAGGTGAGAGCATTCTTTGAAAATAAAGAAAACGTACATATTAGTGACAATTTACTTATCTCCAGAACTTTATTATGTTAAATTCCCATAGTCTATTCTTCATCATTTAACTTGCACAAAAACTTTTTTAAAGAAATAGACTCTTACTATTCTGCATCATTTAACTTGCACAAAAACTTTTTTAAAGAAATAGACTCTTAC